>NC_090026.1:3602597-3795097 GCF_037176765.1 Anolis sagrei
AAACAGCTGAATTCCTATGGAAGGTTGGGGAAGTCTGCCACCTAGTGACCAAAGAGAGTGGTGCAGCTGATGGACTGATTTTATTAAGGTTGTTGTAGGTTTTTTCGGGCTATATGGCCATGGTCTAGAGCAGTGTTTCTCAACCTGGGGGTCGGGACCCCTGAGGGGGTCACGAAGGGGTGTCAGAGGGGTCGCCAAAGACCATCAGAAAACACAGTATTTTCTGATGGTCATGTCCATGTGGGAAGTTTGAGCCAATTCTATCGTTGGTGTTCAGAATGTTCTTTGATTGTAATGAACTATAAATCCCAGCAACTACAACTCCCAAAAGTCAAGGTCTATTTTCCTCAAGCTCCACCAGTGTTCACATTTACGCATATTGAGTATTTGTGCCAAGTTTGGTCCAGATCCACCATTGCGTGTGTCCACAGTGGTCTCTGGATATAGGTGAACTACAACTCCCAAACTCAAGGTCAATACTCACCAAACCCTTCCAGTGTTTTCTGTTGGTCGTGAGCATTCTGTGTGTCAAGTTTGGTTCAATTCCATCATTGGTAGGGTTCAGAATGCTTCAAATCCAACACTGGTGGAGTTCAGAATGCTCTTTGATTATAGGTGAACTATAAATCCCAGCAACTACAACTCCCGAATTACAAAATCAATCCTCCCCCAACCCCACTAGCATTTACATGTGGTTGCATTGGGTATTTGTGCCAAATTTGGTCCAGTGAATGAAAATGCACCTTGCATATCAGATATTTACATTATGATTTATAACAGTAGTAAAATGACTGTTATGAAGTAGCAACGAAAACAATATTATGGTTGGGGGTCACCACAACATGAGGGACTGTATTAAGGGGTCACGGCATTAGGAAGGTTGAGAAACACTGTATTAAGGGGTCACGGCATTAGGAAGGTTGAGAACCACTGCCCTAGAAGTACGTACTTTTGGGTTAAATTGGCTCATGTAATAAAATTGGTCCACAGGCTGCACTACTCTCTTCTACCACTAGATGTCAGGCTTCCCCAACCTTCCATAGGAATGCAGCTGGCTTCCCTGCTTTGTTTCCTCAAGCACAGCAATGGCTTGTATCTGCACTGTAGAATTAATGCACTTCGATACCACTTGGACTGCCAATGGTTCAATGCTATGGGGTCTTGGGAGCTGTAGTTTGGGGAAGGCCCAGCACTCTTTGGCAGAGAAAGCCTTGCAAAACTACAACTCCCAATATGAAAGAGCATGGAGGTAGGGTAGTTCAAGTGTTGCCAAACTGCATTAATTTTGCACCCATTTGAAAAAAAGGAGAGAGTTCTCCAACCCTTTTGCATCTGGGGATTTCTGCCAGGACAGCAGTATTTGATGCCGCTCATTCGCAAGCCGCTTTGAACATGTTCCCCCCCCCCCTCCCCGTTTTTTCCGGCTTGTTATATAATTCTTTCAGAGGCCTAAAGGGGGGAAAATAAATAAATAAAAGACTGATAAAACAGCAAATGGCAACAGACAACAATTTCAGCAATTGTTTCACCGGCAGATTGCAAACAACACTGAGAAATTATATAATGCCATTATGTAACACAAGTTAAATGCTAACGTTTAGAGCGTCTGGGAACAGAGTGTCACGGCGGATATTAAAAGATGTATTTTTCCGGGAGGAGAATCCCTTCTCCGAAATGCTTGGGAACAAAAGGGTTTGGGATTCCAGGTTGAGGAATATCTGCACTTGGAATACATGTCAACAATGAGATGCCTTTGAGACGGGACCCAAATATTTCCTATCATACAGGCATGCGCAAACTTGGGCCCTCCAGGTGTTTTGGACTACAACTCCCACAATTCCTAACAGCCTACCGGCTGTTAGGAATTGTGGGAGTTGCAGTCCAAAACACCTGGAGGGCCCAAGTTTGCCCGTGCCCACCTGGTACAAGGGGCATTCATTAAAGATTTCCCTTGACTCACTTCTATTTATCCCAGGATGCTGAAACTGCACATGTGTAATGATATAAGCCTCCATAGGTTAAGTACAACTCAGACTCCATTGTCCGAATGTCCAACCACTGTCCCTCAAAGCACTTACTCTACTCCGAACTCAAGAACAGGAAATATAATGTTGGTGGACAGAAAAAGAGATTATTTATCGTGTCATCCGCAACCAGAACATTGTATTACATTTCTAACAGAACAAAACAAACAAACAGATTTTTTTAAAAAACACAAATTTTGCAAACTTGGCAGCTGATTAAATGTCCTTTGACCAGTATCTGGCCCCTTGGAGTGCCTCTGGTGTTGCCGCAAGAAGGTCCTCCATTGTGCATCATGTGGCAGGGCTCAGGTTGCATTGCAGCAGGTGGTCAGTGGTTTGCTCTTCTCCACACTCGCATGTTGTGGACTCCACTTTGTGGCCCCATTTCTTAAGATTGGCTCTGCATCTCGTGGTGCCAGAGCGCAGTCTGTTCAGTGCCTTCCAAGTCGCCCAGTCTTCTGTGTGCCCAGGAGGGAGTCTCTCATCTGGTATCACCCACAGATTGAGGTGCTGGGTTTGAGCCTGCCACTTTTGGACTCTCGCTTGCTGAGGTGTTCCAGCGAGTGTCTCTGTAGATCTAAGAAAATTATGTCTTGATTTAAGTCGTTGACGTGCTGGCTGATACCCAAACAAGGGATGAGCTGGAGATGTCTCTGCCTTGGTCCTTTCACTATTGGCTGCTACATCCCGGCGGATGTCAGGTGGTGCAATACCGGCTAGGCAGTGTAATTTCTCCAGTGGTGTAGGGCGCAGACACCCCGTGATAATGCAGCACGTCTCATTAAGAGCCACATCTACTGTTTTAGCGTGGTGAGATGTGTTCCACACTGGGCATGCATACTCAGCAGCAGAGTAGCATAGCGCAAGGGCAGATGTCTTCACTGTGTCTGGTTGTGATCCCCAGGTTGTGCCAGTCAGCTTTCGTATGATATTGTTTCTAGCGCCCACTTTTTGTTTGATGTTCAGGCAAGTGCTTCTTCTTCTAGGTCAGAGCATGGTCCAGAGTGACTCCCAGGTATTTGGGTGCGCTGTAATACTCCAGTGGGATTCCTTCCTAGGTGATCTTCAGAGCTCGGGATGCTTGTCTGTTCTTAAGGTGAAAGGCACATGTCTGTGTTTTAGATGGATTAGGGATCAGAAAAAGAGATTGAAAGATGGGCTTAAAGCCAACCTCAAAAACTGTGGCATAGACACTGAGAACTGGTTAGCCCTGGCCCTTGAGTGCTCTAACTGGAGGTCAGCTGTGACCAGCAGTGCTGTAGAATTTGAAGAGGCACGAATGGAAGGCGAAAGGGAGAAACGTGCCAAGAGGAAGGCACATCAAGCCAACCCTGACTAGGACTGCCTTCTGTCCGGAAAGCGATATCCTCACTGTAGGAGAACATGCAGGTCAAGAATAGGGCTTCTCAGCCACATATGGACCCACCACCAAGACACCACATTTGGAAGACCATCATCCTTGAGCTACCCACACCCACCTGCGGATCAACGACCAAGACACCACATCTGGAAGACCATCATCCTTGAGCTATCATACCCACCTATGGATCAACCACCAAGACACCACATCTGGAAGACCATCTTCCTTGAGCTACCACACCCACCTACGGATCAACCACCAAGACACCACATCTGGAAGACCGTCATCCTTGAACTATCATACCCACCTATGGATCAACCACCAAGACACCACATCTGGAAGACCATCATCCTTGAGCTACCCACACCCACCTACAGATCAACCACCAAGACACCACATCTGGAAGACCATCATCCTTGAGCTACCCACACCCACCTACAGATCAACCACCAAGACACCACATCTGGAAGACCATCATCCTTGAACTACCACACCCACCTACGGATCAACCACCAAGACACCACATCTGGAAGACCATCATCCTTGAGCTACCACACCCACCTACGGATCAACCACCAAGACACCACATCTGGAAGACCATCATCCTTGAGCTACCCACACCCACCTACGGATCAACCACCAAGACACCACATCTGTACAACCATCATCCTTGAGCTACCACACCCAACCTATGGATTAACCACCAAGACACCACATCTGGAAGACTATCATCCTTGAGCTACCACACCCACCTACGGATCAACCACCAAGACACCACATCTGGAAGACCATCATCCTTGAGCTACCCACACCAACCTACGGATCAACCACCAAGACACAACATCTGGAAGACCATCATCCTTGAGCTACCACACCCACCTACGGATCAACCACCAAGACACCACATCTGGAAGACTATCATCCTTGAGCTACCACACCCACCTACGGATCAACCACCAAGACACCACATCTGGAAGACCATCATCCTTGAGCTACCCACACCAACCTACGGATCAACCACCAAGACACAACATCTGGAAGACTATCATCCTTAAGCTACCCACACCCAACCTACGGATCAACCACCAAGACACAACATCTGGAAGACCATCATCCTTAGGCTACCCACACCAACCTATGGATCAACCAAGACACAACATCTGGAAGACCATCATCCTTGAGCTACCACACCCAACCTATGGATCAACCACCAAGACACCATATCTGGAAGACCATCATCCTTGAGCTACCACACCCACCTACGGATCAACCACCAAGACACCACATCTGGAAGACCATCATCCTTGAGCTACCCACACCCACCTACGGATCAACCACCAAGACACCACATCTGGAAGACCATCATCCTTGAGCTACCCACACCCACCTACGGATCAACCACCAAGACACCACATTTGGAAGACCATCATCCTTGAGCTACCATACCCACCTACGGATCAACCACCAAGACACCACATCTGGAAGACCATCATCCTTGAGCTACCCACACCCAACTACAGATCAACCACCAAAACACATCATCTGGAAGACCATCATCCTTGAGCTACCCACACCCACCTATGGATCAACCACCATCCTTGAGCTACCACACCCACCTACAGATCAACCACCAAGACACCACATCTGGAAGACCATCATCCTTGAGCTACCCACACCAACCTACAGATCAACCACCAAGACACAACATCTGGAAGACCATCATCCTTAAGCTACCACACCCACCTATGGATCAACCAAGACACCACATCTGGAAGACCATCATCCTTGAGCTACCACACCCACCTACGGATCGACCACCCCTCATACATCCTTTCTACACTGAGCCTGAAGGTTAATTATATGCCCAAGATGTTTAATGGCATTGGAATGAAAGTGGGGAGGGGCATGCATTTCCGTCCCTTTGCCTGATGTCCAACGCCTCAACTCACCTTTTGCAATAATCACCGCGCAGAAGCCATGGAAGAGTTGGCAGAGATAACGGCCGATCTGGAAGGAGAAGGAGAAGCACATCAGGTCCAAGGTGGCATCTTAACTCAACCAGAGCTGCATCCACACTGTGGAATTAATGTGGTTTGGCACCGATTTAACCACCATGGCTCAATGCTATGGCGTTCTGGGTGTTGTAGTCTCACTTTAACTCCCAGGAAAGTTTCACAAGGCTCAATGGTATGGGACCTTGTGAGTTGTAGATCCACGAGGCTTTTCCTGGGAGCTATAGTTTCACAAGGCTTGACTTTATGGGGGCCTGGGAGTTGTGGTCTCACAAGGTCTTCCCTGGGAGTTGGAGTCTCACTTTCCTGGGAGTTATAGTTTCACAATTCTTGACTCCCAGGCCTTTCCTGGGAGCTATAGTTTCACAAGGCCTGGGAGTTGTGATCTCACAAGATCTTCCCTGGGAGTTGTGTCACTTTCCTGGGAGTTATAGTTTCACAAGTTTCAATGTTATGGGATCTTGTGAGTTGTAGTTTCCCAGGAACTATAGTTTCACAAGGCTCAACTTTATGGGATCCTGGGAATTGGAGTCTCACAAGGCCTCTCCCAGGAGCTAGTTTCACAAGGCTCAATGGTATGGGACCTTGTGAGTTGTAGTTTCCCAAGGCCTTTTCCAGGAGCTATAGTTTCACAAGGCTCAACTTTATGGGAGCCTGGGAGTTGTGATCTCACAAGGTCTTCCCTGGGAGTTGGGAGTCTCACTTTCCTAGGAGTTATAGTTTCACAAGTTTCAATGGCATGGGACCTTGTGAGTTGTAGTTTCCCAGGAACTATAGTTTCACAAGGCTCAACTTTATGGGATCCTGGGAATTGGAGTCTCACAAGGCCTCTCCCAGGAGCTAGTTTCACAAGGCTCAATGGTATGGGACCTTGTGAGCTGTAGTTTCCCAAGGCCTTTTCCAGGAGCTATGGTTTCACAAGGCTCAACTTTATGGGATCCTGGGAGTTGTAGTGTAATCTCACAAGGTCTTCCTTGGGAGTTGAAGTTCCAGGAGGCTGTTTGCGGAATATATAATTTTGGAAGGCTCAATGCTATGAGGTCTTGGGAGTTGTAGTTTCGCAGATCTTCCTTGGGGGTTATAGATTCACAAGACTTAATACAATGGGACCCTGTGAGATACTGGGAGTTGTAGTTCCACAAGGCCTTTCTTAGGAACTATAGTTTCAGAAGGCTCAACATTATGGGATCCTGGAAGTTGTAGTTCCACAAGACCTGTCCTGGGAGCTATAGTCTCAGGAGTCTCAATGTTATGGGATTCTGGGCTCACAAGATCTTTCCTGGGAGTTATTGTTTCGGAAGGCTTAACATTATGGGATCCTGGAAGTTGTAGTTCCACAAGGCCTGTCCTGGGAGCTATAGTCTCAGGAGTCTCAATGTTATGGGATTCTGGGCTCACAAGATCTTTCCTGGGAGTTATAGTTTCGGAAGGCTTAACATTATGGGATCCTGGAAGTTGTAGTTCCACAAGGCCTGTCCTGGGAGCTATAGTCTCAGGAGTCTCAATGTTATGGGATTCTGGGCTCACAAGATCTTTCCTGGGAGTTATAGTTTCGGAAGGCTTAACATTATGGGATCCTGGAAGTTGTAGTTCCACAAGGCCTGTCCTGGGAGTTATAGTCTCAGGAGTCTCAATGTTATGGGATTCTGGGCTCACAAGGTCTTTCCTGGGAGTTATAGTTTCGGAAGGCTTAACATTATGGGATCCTGGAAGTTGTAGTTCCACAAGACCTGTCCTGGGAGCTATAGTCTCAGGAATCTCAATGTTATAGGATTCTGGGCTCACAAGGTCTTTCCTGGGAGTGATAGTTTCGAAAGGTTTAACGCTATGGGATCCTGGGAGTCTCACAGATTCTCCTTGGGAGTTATAGTTCTACATGGCTTAATGCAAGGGGACCCTGTGGGTTATAGTCTCTCCTAGGAATTGTGGGAGTTGCAGTCCAAAATGCCTGGAGGGGAGGCCAACGTGGGCCCATGGCTGGGCGAGAGTGTTGTCCGAGGGCCTTCTTTCCTTCCCCCTGGGCAGTTGGGAGTGCAACCCGGAGCGGATCCCTCTTCCTTCCTGGCTGCCTGCCTGCCTACCAGGGCGAGGAGCTTGAGGGCCACTTGGACCAGGAGGATGAGGGCCACCAGCACCACCAGCGTCTCGTGCAGCTCCAGGCAGCAGCCCTCCGGGTCCAGGCAGGGCGGGGGCGCCGGCGGAGAGAGCGGGCCCATGGCCGAGCCAGCACACCGGGAGACCCTCCCTCCTGACCTCCTGACCTCTCTCCCTCCCTCCGTCCGGTGGCACCGAGGGGCAAAGGAGGGGGCCCACAGGGAGGGAGGGGGGAGGGAGCCAGCGTGGGAGAGAGAGGGGCTTATGACGCCACCGCACAACAGCCTGCAGGGGGCGCCAACAGGAGGGGATTGTGACCCGGGCAAGGAAGGGCACCCCCCCCCCACAGATACCGCTGCCACCTCTCCTCCATCCCTCCCCTCTCTCTTCCTTCCTTCCTTCCCTTCTTTCCTTTCTTCCCTCCAATCACAACTCATTCTATCCCTCCTTCCTTCCATCCATCTGTCCTATTCATCCTTCCCTCCTTCTCCATCCTTTCCTCCTCCTCTTCTTCCCTTCCTTCCTTCCTTTCATTCATCCATTCATCACATCCCATTCCATCCCTCCTCAGTGTACACATCCATCTATCTCCCTTCCATCCATCCATCTGTCCTATTCATCCTTCCCTCCTTCTCCATCCTTTCCTCCTCCTCTTCATCCCTTCCTTCCATCCATTCATCACATCCCATTCCATCCTTCCTTCTCAGTGTACACATCCACCCATCAATCCATCCACCCCTGTCCTATCCATCCTTCCCTCCTTTACCTATCCTTCTCTCCTCTTCTTTCATAGAATCATAGAATCCTAGAATCAAAGAGTTGGAAGAGACCTCATGGGCCATCCAGTCCAACCCCATTCTGCCAAGAAGCAGGAATATTGCATTCAAATCACCCCTGACAGATGGCCATCCAGCCTCTGTTTAAAAGCTTCCAAAGAAGGAGCCTCCACCACACTCCGGGGCAGAGAGTTCCACAGCTGAACGGCTCTCACAGTCAGGAAGTTCTTCCTAATGTTCAGATGGAATCTCCTCTCTTGTAGTTTGAAGCCATTGTTCCGCGTCCTAGTCTCCAAGGAAGCAGAAAACAAGCTTGCTCCCTCCTCCCTGTGGCTTCCTCTCACATATTTGTACATGGCTATCATATCTCCTCTCAGCCTTCTCTTCTTCAGGCTAAACATGCCCAGTTCCCTAAGCCGCTCCTCATAGGGCTTGTTCTCCAGACCCTTGATCATTTTAGTCACCCTCCTCTGGACACATTCCAGCTTGTCAATATCTCTCTTGAATTGTGGTGCCCAGAATTGGACACAATATTCCAGGTGTGGTCTAACCAAAGCAGAATAGAGGGGTAGCATTACTTCCTTAGATCTAGACACTAGGCTCCTCTTGATGCAGGCCAAAATCCCATTGGCTTTTTTTGCCGCCACGTCACATTGTTGGCTCATGTTTAACTTGTTGTCCACGAGGACTCCAAGATCTTTTTCACACGTACTGCTCTCGAGCCAGGCGTCACCCATTCTGTATCTTTGCATTTCGTTTTTTCTGCCAAAGTGGAGTATCTTGCATTTGTCGCTGTTGAACTTCATTTTGTTAGTTTTGGCCCATCTCTCTAATCTGTCAAGATCGTTTTGAATCCTGCTCCTGTCCTCTGGACTATTGGCTATCCCTCCCAATTTGGTGTCGTCTGCAAACTTGATGATCCTGCCTTCTAGCCCTTCATCTAAGTCATTAATAAAGATGTTGAACAGGACCGGGCCCAGGACGGAACCCTGCGGCACTCCACTTGTCACTTCTTTCCAAGATGAAGAGGAAGCATTAGTGAGCACTCTCTGTGTTCGTCCACTTAACCAATTCCAGATCCACCTCACCGTAGTTTTGCCTAGCCCACATTGGACTAGTTTCCTTGCCAGAAGGTCATGGGCGACCTTGTCAAAGAAGGCCTTCCTGAAATCCAGGTACGCTACATCCACGGCATTCCCTGCATCTACCCAGCTTGTAGCTCTATCGAAGAAAGAGATCAGATTAGTCTGACATGACTTGTTTTTGATAAATCCATGTTGACTATTAGCGATGACTGCATTTGTTTCTAAGTGTTTCCTTTCCTTTTTCCTTCCTTCCTTCCTTCCTTCCTTCCATCCATCCACTCATCTATCACAACCCATTCCATCCCTCCTTCTCAGTCTATGCATCCATCTAGTTTCCATCCATCTATCCATCCATCCATCTATTCTATCTATCCTTCCCTCCTTCACCTATCCTTCCTCCCCTCTTCTTTCCTTTCCTTCCTTCCATCCAGCCATCCATCACATCTCATTGCATTCCTCCTTCTCAGTCTACACATCCATCTATTTTCCTTCCTTCCTTCCTTCCTTCCTTAGTCTCTGCTAACAGCCTAGCAGCTGTTAGCAATTGTGGGAGTTGGAGTCCAAAATGCCTGGAGGGCCCAAATATGCCAATGCCTGTATGATATGATTATGGGAGTTGGAGTCCAAACACCTGGAGGGCCCAAATATGCCCATGCCTGTATGACATGATTATGGGAGTTGGAGTCCAAACGCCTGGGGGACCCAAATATGCCAATGCCTGTATGATATGATTATGGGAGTTGGAGTCCAAACACCTGGAGGGCCCAAATATGCCCATGTCTGTATGATATGATTATGGGAGTTGGAGTCCAAACACCTGGAGTGCCCAAATATGCCCATGTCTGTATGACATGATTACGGGAGTTGGAGTCCAAACACCTGGAGGGCCCAAATATGCCCATGTCTGTATGATATGATTATGGGAGTTGGAGTCCAAACACCTGGAGGGCCCAAATATGCCCATGTCTGTATGATATGTTTATGGGAGTTGGAGTCCAAACACCTGGAGGGCCCAAATATGCCCATACCTGTATGACATGATTATGGGAGTTGGAGTCCAAACACCTGGAGGGCCCAAATATGCCCATGTCTGTATGATATGATTATGGGAGTTGGAGTCCAAACACCTGGAGGGCCCAAATATGCCCATG
Organism: Anolis sagrei; assembly: GCF_037176765.1. NCBI lineage: Eukaryota > Metazoa > Chordata > Lepidosauria > Squamata > Anolidae > Anolis > Anolis sagrei. Next base: position 3,613,100 of record NC_090026.1, read on the forward strand.
TCTGTATGATATGTGTATGGGAGTTGGAGTCCAAACACCTGGAGGGCCCAAATATGCCCATACCTGTATGACATGATTATGGGAGTTGGAGTCCAAACACCTGGAGGGCCCAAATATGCCCATGTCTGTATGATATGTTTATGGGAGTTGGAGTCCAAACACCTGGAGGGCCCAAATATGCCCATACCTGTATGACATGATTATGGGAGTTGGAGTCCAAACACCTGGAGGGCCCAAATATGCGCATGTCTGTATGATATGATTATGGGAGTTGGAGTCCAAACACCTGGAGGGCCCAAATATGCCCATACCTGTATGACATGATTATGGGAGTTGGAGTCCAAACACCTGGAGGGCCCAAATATGCCCATGTCTGTATGATATGATTATGGGAGTTGGAGTCCAAACACCTGGAGGGCCCAAATATGCCCATACCTGTATGACATGATTATGGGAGTTGGAGTCCAAACACCTGCAGGGCCCAAGTTTGCCCATGACTGTATGATATGATTATGGGAGTTGGAGTCCAAACACCTGGAGGGCCCAAATATGCCCATACCTGTATGACATGATTATGGGAGTTGGAGTCCAAACACCTGCAGGGCCCAAGTTTGCCCATGACTGTATGATATGATTATGGGAGTTGGAGTCCAAACACCTGGAGGGCCCAAATGTGCTCATGCCTGTATGACATGATTATGGGAGTTGGAGTCCAAACACTTGCAGGGCCCAAATATGCCCATGCCTGTATGACATGATTATGGGAGTTGGAGTCCAAACACCTGGAGAGCCCAAATATACCCATGCCTACATGATATGATTATGGGAGTTGGAGTCCAAACACCTGGAGGGCCCAAATGTGCTCATGCCTGTATGACATGATTATGGGAGTTGGAGTCCAAACACTTGCAGGGCCCAAATATGCCCATGCCTGTATGACATGATTATGGGAGTTGGAGTCCAAACACTTGCAGGGCCCAAATATGCCCATGCCTGTATGACATGATTATGGGAGTTGGAGTCCAAACACCTGCAGGGCCCAAGTTTGCCCATGACTGTATGATATGATTATGGGAGTTGGAGTCCAAACACCTGGAGGGCCCAAATGTGCTCATGCCTGTATGACATGATTATGGGAGTTGGAGTCCAAACACTTGCAGGGCCCAAATATGCCCATGCCTGTATGACATGATTATGGGAGTTGGAGTCCAAACACCTGGAGGGCCCAAATATGCCCATGCCTGTATGATATGATTATGGGAGTTGGAGTCCAAACACCTGGAGGGCCCAAATGTGCTCATGACCGTATGATATGATTATGGGAGTTGGAGTCCAAACACCTGGAGGGCCCAAATATGCCCATGCCTGTATGACATTATGGGAGTTGGAGTCCAAACACCTGCAGGGCCCAAGTTTGCCCATGACCGTATGATATGATTATGGGAGTTGGAGTCCAAACACCTGGAGGGCCCAAATATGCCCATGCCTGTATGACATGATTATGGGAGTTGGAGTCCAAACACCTGGAGGGCCCAAGTTTCCCATGCCTCTGTAACACCCTGACTCAGCTTCTTTCCCTTTCCCTGGGGATGATAGTTGCTGTAGTCTGTCTCCCCTAAAAATCAGAGGAGGGCTCCTGGTTGCAAGCTGGCAGCAATGCATGAGGCGGCCACCAGGTGTCAGCAGCGAGCTACAAGTTGGCATGAAGGCAAGGGCATGCTAGCTCAGCACAGCCCCCTTCCTGGGTGGCAAGCCCCCTTTTTGCCCTGGCAGTGACCCATGAGATCCTGCGCCTTGAGCCCTCTCCTTCCCCCAAGAGACCTTGGCACCTAATTTCACCCGGCTTTTCCTGATAGGCACTGCTTCTCTTCCCAGGCCTGTCAATCACCCAGGCAGGCTCCACATCCTTTCCATGGGGCTTTCCCTCTGTCCTCGCTTTCCCATTACAGGCCAGTGGTGGGGGATTCTGCACCTGGTTATGTGTCATCCTAGGGGTGAATATTGGACTGCAACTCCCATCAACCACCCACCATTGATAGGCGCTTCAAAATGAAGTTCAACAGTGACAAATGCAAGATACTCCACTTAGGCAGGAAAAACGAAATGCAAAGATACAGAATGGGAGACAATGCCTAGCTCGAGAGCAGTACGTGTGAAAAAGATCTTGGAGTCCTCGTGGACAGCAAGTTAAACATGAGCCAACAATGTGATGTGGCGGCAAAAAGAGCCAATGGGATTTTGGCCTGCATCAAGAGGAGCCTAGTGTCTAGATCTAGGGAAGTCATGCTCCCCATGCTCTATTCCGCCTTGGTTAGACCACACCTGGAATATTGTGTCCAATTCTGAGCACCACAATTCAAGAGAGAGATTGACAAGCTGGAATGTGTCCAGAGGAAGGCGACTAAAATGATCAAGGGTCTGGAGAACAAGCCCTATGAGGAGTGGCTTAAGGAGCTGGGCATGTTTAGCCTGAAGAAGAGAAGGCTGAGAGGGGATATGATAGCCATGTATAAATATGTGAGGGGGAGCCACAGGGAGGAGGAGGGAGCAAGCTTGTTTTCTGCTTCCTTGGAGACTAGGACACAATGGGACAATGGCTTCAAACTACAAGAGAGGAGATTCCACCTGAACATGAGGAAGAACTTCCTGACTGTGAGAGCCGTTCAGCAGTGGAACTCTCTGCCCTGGAGTGTGGTGGAGGCTCCTTCTTTGGAAGCTTTTAAACAGAGGCTGGATGGCCATCTGTCAGGGGTGATTTGAATGCAATATTCCTGCTTCTTGGCAGAATGGGGTTGGACTGGATGGCCCACGAGGTCTCTTCCAACTCTTTGATTCTATGATTCTAATGGCGGGGGATTCTGCACCTGGTTATGTGTCATCCTAGGGGTGAATGTTGGACTCCAACTCCCATTAACCCCCATCAACTCTTTGATTCTATGATTCTAAGGCCCAAACGCCTAAGCATGTATCTTCTACACTGTGGAAGTCATGCAGTTGGGGCTTTGTAGTTTGCCTTCTCTTTGGCAGCAAAGGCTGAAGGCCTTGCAATGCTACAACTCCCAGGATCCTATACATTGACCCATGGTTTTTGGCCCAGTTCGGGTATAGGGATGCACCTCATCGCAGGGCTAAAAAGGGGAGATTCCTTCTCTTTATTTGAGACTACAGCACCCAGAATTCTGGGAGTTATAGTTCCAAGAGCAATGCTCTCCTCAAGCTCTGGCTCAGTGTTCAGAAACTAGCAAATGCCTCCCCCCCCCCCCCCCGGCCCTTCCTTTCCTCTCTTGCTGCTTCTTTGGGCTGAAACGGATTGGCTTTAAATCTGTCACTGGCGGCTTATAAATTATCCATAAAACGCACTTTGGAAGCCAAGCAGGCAAGGCAAGCGAGGCAGGCGGGCGGGCGAGGGATCTCTCTCCGTGGGGGTGAGGGGCCTCAGAAGGACCTGCGGAAAAGGAAGGGATGCGGGTGACCGAGGCAGCGGGCTCAGCACTCTTTTGGGGGTCAAGCCCCATGCGCTTGTGCCTCCTCGGCCTCTCCCTCTGAGCTTGAGCACTGTCTCCAAACATGAGTGCCTCTGAGCACAAGCAGAGTGCCTTTGAACATAAGGGCGTCTGAGCAAGAGCAGGTGGCATCTGAGCATAAGCAGAATGCCTTTAGACATGTGCAGACTGCCTCTGAGCATAAACAGAGTGCCTCTGAGCATGAGCACAATGTCTGAGGATGAGCAGAATGCCTCTGAACATGAGAAGAGTGCCTTTGAGCATGAGTAGAACGTCTCTGAGCACAAACAGAGTGCCTCTGAACATAAGTGCCTCTGAGCATGTGCCTCTGAGCATGAGTGCAATGTCTCTGAGGATGAACAGAATGCCTCTGAACATAAATAGAGTGCCTCTGAACATAAGTGCCTCTGAGCATGAGTGCAATGTCTCTGAGGATGAGCAGAATGCCTCTGAACATAAGAAGATTGCCTCTGAGCATGAGCAGAATGTCTCTGAGCATAAACAGAGTGCCTCTGAACATAAGTGCCTCTGAGCATGAGTGCAATGTCTCTGAGGATGAGCAGAATGCCTCTGAACATAAGAAGATTGCCTCTGAGCATGAGCAGAATGTCTCTGAGCATAAACAGAGTGCCTCTGAACATAAGTGCCTCTGAGCATGAGTGCAATGTCTCTGAGGATGAGCAGAATGCCTCTGAACATGAGAAGATTGCCTCTGAGCATGAGCAGAATGTCTCTGAGCATAAACAGAGTGCCTCTGAACATAAGTGCCTCTGAACATGAGAAGATTGTCTCTGAGCATGAGCAGAATGTCTGAGGATGAGCAGAGTGCCTTTGAATATAAACAGAGTGCCTCTGAGCCATGAGCAGAATGTCTGAGGATGAGCAGAAAGCCTCTGAACATGAGCAGAATGTCTCTGAGCATAAACAGAGTGCCTTTGAACATAAGGGCCTTTAAGCAAGAGCAGGTGGCATCTGAGCATAAGCAGAGTGCCTTTGGACACGCGCAAACTGCCTCTGAGCATAAACAGAGTGCCTCTGAAACAAATGTCTCTGAGCATGAATGCCTCTGAGCATGAGCAGAGTGCCTTTGAACATAAGGGCCTCTGAGCAAGAGCAGGTGGCATCTGAGCATAAGCAGAATGCCTTTGGACACGTGCAAACTGCCTCTGAAACAAATGTTTCTGAGCATGAATGCCTCTGAGCATAAACAGAGTGCCTCTGAAACATAAATGCCTCTAAGCATGGGCAGTGCCTTTGAATATAAACAGAGTGCCTCTGAACATGAGCACAATGTCTGAGGATGAGCAGAATGCCTCTGAACATGAGAAGAGTTCCTCTGAGCATGAGCAGAATGTCTCTGAGCACAGAGTGCCTCTGAACATAAGTGCCTCTGAGCATGAGTGCAATGTCTCTGAGGATGAACAGAATGCCTCTGAACATGAGAAGATTGCCTCTGAGCATGAGCAGAATGTCTCTGAGCATAAACAGAGTGCCTCTGAACATAAGTGCCTCTGAGCATCAGCTGAGGGCATCTGAGCTTAAACAGAGTGCCTCTGAAACATAAATGCCTCTAAATATGAGTGCAATGTCTCTGAGGATGAGCAGTGCCTTTGAACATGAGCAGAGTGCTGCTGAGCATAGAGTGCCTCTGATCATAAGTGCCTCTGCGCATAAGCAAAGGTACCTGAGCATGAGTAGAATGTCTCTGAGCATGAGTAGAATGCAGCTTAGCATAAGTGCCTCTGAAAGTGAGGAGAGTGCCTCTAAGCATGAGCAGAATGTCTCTGAGCATAAACAGAGTGCCTCTGAACATAAGTGCCTCTGAGCATGAGCGCAATGTCTCTGAGCATGAGCAGAATACCTTTGAGCATGAGAAGAGTCCATTTGAACATAAGTAGAGGACCACTGAGAATAAACAAAATGCCTCTGAGCATGAGCGGATTGCATCTGAGCATAAACAGAGTGCCTCTAAACATAAGTATCTTTGAGCATAAGCAGAGGCATCTGAGCATATGTACTTCTGAGCATGAGCAGAGGGCCTCTGAGCATGAGCAGATTGCAACTAAACATGAGTCAACAGCCTGTGAGCATAAACAGTGCCTCTGCGCATAAGTGCCTCTGAGCATGAGCAGAATAGATCTGAACATGAGTAGAGGGCCTCTGAGCATAAACAGAGTGCTTCTGAACATGGACCTCTGAACATGAGCAGAATGCCTTTGAACATGAGCAGAGTGCTGCTGAGCATAGAGTGCCTCTGATCATAAGTGCCTCTGCACATAAGCATAGGGCACCTGGGCATGAGTAGAATGTCTCTGAGCATGAGTAGAATGCAGCTCAGCATAAGTGCCTCTGAAAGTGAGCAGAGTGCCTCTAAACATGAGCAGATTGCATCTGAGCATAAACAGAGTGCCTCTAAACATAAGCATCTTTGAGCATAAGCAGAGGCATCTGAGCATATGTACTTCTGAGCATGAGTAGAATGTCTCTGAGCATGAGCATATGTGCCTCTGAGCATGAGTGGATTGCAACTAAACATGAGTCGATAGCCTATGAGCATAAACAGAGTGCCTCTGCGCATAAGTGCCTCTGAGTATGAGCAGAATATATCTGAACATGAATAGAGGGCCTCTGAGCATAAACAGAGTGCCTCTGAACATGGACCCCTGAGCATGCCTTTGAACATGAGCAGAGTGCTGATGAGCATAGAATGCCTCTGATCATAAGTGCCTCTGCACATAAGCATAGGGCACCTGAGCATGAGTAGAATGCAGCTCAGCATAAGTGCCTCTGAAAGTGAGCAGAGTGCCTTTGAGCATGAGCAGAGTGCCTGCTGCTCCTTGCTGGGGCAGACTCATTGTTTCCTTGCCTTCATTTCTTCTAATCATCCAAGACTCGTTTATATTTTTTTCTGCAGAGGGGGACACTTTGCTCACTGAGCCCCAGGATTTATTGTTAGCGCTCCGTCTTAGCCTTTGCAAGGAATGCAGGGCACAGAATCATGCGCAAAGTGCTGCTCATTTATAGCACCAGATTCCCTGATGATTTCACCGCCTTTTTGTTTCAAAGGACAGCTCACCTGGGCTTCTGGTTTCCCTCTTCTTTCCAAGTGGAAATCCTCTTCAACATTTGGAAAACAGCCATTTTTGAGGGGGGAAAAGGTTAAACAGTATACTGAAACCCCAGAAAAAAAGAGATTCCATTTAAACCAGGCCTGGGCCAACTTGGGCCCTCCCTCCGGGTGTTTTTGGACTGCAACTCCCACCATTCCTAACAGCCTCAGGCCCCTTCCTTTTCCTTTTCTGCTTAAGTAGCTAAGGGGGGGAAAGGAAAGGGCCTGGAAGAACTCCCCGAGAGTCAGAGCTGTTTGACAGGAGAACCTTCTGTTCCTTGGGAATCCAGCAGAGTTTCCTTCTCTGCAGGTTGTTAAGCAGAAGCTGGGTGGCCGTCTGTTGGGAGGGCCTAGATTGTGTCTCCCTGCCTGGCAGAAAGAAGGGGGTTGGACTGGATGGCCCTTGGGATCTCTCTTAACTTTATGATTCTATCATTCTATCATCCATCATCAATCTATCTGTCTTGCCTATCTCCCTATATCTATCTATCTATCTATCTATCTATCTATCTATCTATCTATCTTCATATCTATGTATGTATCTATCATTATCTATCTATCTATCTATCTATCTATCATCTATCTATTGTCCATGTCAGCATTTATCTATCATCTATCTATCTATGTGTCTTTCTATGTATCTATGTATGTATCCATCATCTATCTATCTGTCCTCTATCTGTCCTCTATCTATCTATCTATCTATCTATCTATCTATCTATCCATCCTCTATCTATCTATCTATCAATCATCTATCTATCATCTATCTATCTATGTATCTATCTGTCTTGCCTATCTCCCTATCTCTATCTATCTATCTATCTATCTATCTATCTATCTATCATCTATCTTCATATCTATGTATGTATCTATCATTATCTATCTATCTATCTATCTATCTATTGTCCATGTCAGTATTTATCTATCATCTATCTATGTATCTATCAATGTGTCTTTCTATGTATCTATGTATGTATCTATCATCTATCTATCTGTCCTCTATCTATCTATCTATCTATCTATCTATCTATCAATCTATCCTCTATCTCTCATCTATAATCTATCTATCTATCTATCTATCTATCTATCTATCTATCTATCTATTGTCCATGTCAGTATTTATCTATCATCTATCTATCTATATATCTATCCATGTGTCTTTCTATGTATCTATGTAGGTATCTATCATCTATCTATTTGTCCTCTATCTATCTATCTATCTATCTATCTATCATCCATCTATCCTCTATCTATCTATCATCTATAATCTATCTATCTATCTATCTATCTATCTATCTATCTATCTATCTATATCTATGTATCTATATATCATCTATAATCTATGTAGGTATCTATGTATGTATCTATCATCCATGTATCTACCTATAATCTATCTATGTATCTATCTATACCTACCTACGTATCTATGTATATATCTATCATGTATGTATCTATCTATAATCTATCTACCTATGTATCTACCTATGTATCTATCATCTATGTATCTATCTCTCATCTATCTATGTATCTATCTATCATTTATATATATATCTATCTATCATCTATCTATCTACCTATCTATCATCTATCTAATGGCAATCTATTGATCTATCATCTATCTATAATCCATCAATCTATCTCTCATCTGTGTATCTATCTATGTATCTATCTATGTATCTATCATCTATGTATCTATCTATGTATCTCTCATCTATCCATGTATCTATCTATCATTTATCTATGTATCTATCAATTTACCTATTGTCTATGTATCTATCTATCATCTATCTACCTACCTATGTATCTATCATCTATCTAATGGCAATCTATTGATCTATCATCTATCTGTAATCCATCAATCTATCTCTCATCTATTTATCTATCTATCTATCTCTCTCTCATCTATCTATCTATCTATCATTTATCTATGTATCTATCAATGTATCTATTATGTATCTATCTATCATCTATCTATCTACCTATGTATCTATCATCTATCTAATGGCAATCTATTGATCTTTAATCTATCTATAATCCATCAATCTATCTCTCTATCTATCTACCTATGTATCTATCATCTATGTATCTATCTATCATCTATCTATCTATCTATCTATCTATCTATGTATCTATCTATCATCTATCTATCTATCTATCTATCATCTATCTATAATCCATCAATCTATCTCTCATCTATCTATTATCTATGTATCTATCTATCTCTCATCTATCTATCTATCTATCTATCTATCTATCTATCTATGTTTCTATCTATCTATCTATCTATCTGTCTCTATCTTATCTACTTATCTATGTATTTATTATCTATCTATCCATCATCTATCTACCCACACATGTATCTATCATTCATTTATCTATCATCAATGTATATGTCATTTATCTAAGTATCTATCCATCACCTACCTACCTACCTACCTATCTATCTATCTATCTATCATGTATGGTATGGTATGTATCTATTTTCAGGGGCTGGACTGAATGGCGTTTGGGGTCTCTCCCAACTCTAGCATTCCATGATCTGAAGTGGCCCAAAGCTGCCTCATTGAATCATAATGAGTTGTCCCCCTCCCCAATATTTCTCCCCCCACACCAAAAGTGGGGGCTCCCTTCTCTCTCTTTTTCTTCTTCAGGGGAAAGAGAGGGTCTCTCAGTACCTGCCTCCTATTGCATGGGGAGATCCCCCTCCCTCCCCAGATCCAAGTGTGGAGGGTCTGCCTGCCTGCCTGCCTGCCTTCCTTCCTCCCCCTGCGTCAGGGCGGTGAGTTGAGAGGGAGGGAAAGAAAGAGAGAGGGAGCGCGGGAGAGAGAAGAGAGGAGGTCTATTTTTAGCCCTCTGCACACCCAGACAGAATGCAAAAGAGAGAGGGAAGGAGGGAGGGAAGGAGGGATGAGCCCCCTCCTCTCTCTCTCTCTTTTCGGAGCCTCCCTCGTGCTCTTCTTTCCCTGCGGCGCATCCTTCCTTCCTTCCTTCCTTCCTTCCTTCCTTCCTTCCTTCCTTCCTTCCTTCCTTCCTTCCTTCCTTCCTTCCTTCCTTCCTTCCTTCTCTGCAGCCCCCCATGTGAGTGGTCCAGGCTTTGAGTGGTCGGTGGGTCAGCAAAATGTGGAGGGAGCCAGCCAGGGAAAGGCGGGTGGAGTGGCCGCCTCTTGCGTGGGCTCCTCTCGCTCTCTTTCCACGCACGTAGGCAGCGTCCTCTTTGCTTTTTTTGGGGGGGGGGGGGGGGGATTGAGGGAAAGAAGGAGGGGAGCCCCCTCCTCAAAAGAGAGAGGCAGGCAGGCAGGCACACACCTGCAGAGATGGGAGGGAGGGAGAGAATGAGAGCTACGCAAGAGGAAAAGCAGCCCATGGAGAGGAAGCCTGGACTGGAACCCGCCCCCCTCCCCAAAATTCCCTGCCATTGAGACCCAGGAGGGGGGGGGAGAGAGAGAGGGGGGATTTATGATTGCAGGAGAAGAAGGAGGGGGAGAGAAAGGGGGAAAGAGAGAGGAGGGGAAGGAAATGGAGGGGAGGAAAAGGAGAAGGAAAGAAAGAGGAAGGGAAGGTGAAGGAAGAGATAGCAAAGGAAGAGGAAAGGAAGGAAGGAAGAGAGGGGGAGACTGGTGAAGAGAAAAATGTGAAGCGAAGGAAAAGGAGAAGGAATGAAAGAGGAAGGAAAGGTGAACAAAGAGAGAGGAAAGGAAAGGAGAGAAGAAAGGAAGGAGGGAAGAAAGAAGAAAGAAAGAAAGAAAGAAAGAAAGAGGGAGACTGGTGAAGAAAAGAATATGAAGGGAAGGTAAAGGAGAAGGAAAGGAGAGAAGAAAGGAAGGAGGGAAGAAAGAAGAAAGAAAGAAAGAAAGAGGGAGACTGGTGAAGAAAAGAATATGAAGGGAAGGTAAAGGAGAAGGAATGAAAGGAAGGCAAGATGAAGGAAGGGAGAAGAAAGGAAGGAGGGAAGAAAGAAAGAAAGAAAGAAAGGGAGACTGGTAAAGAGAAGAATATGAAGGGAAGGAAAAAGAGAAGGAAAGAAAGAGGAAGAAAAGATGAAGGTAGAGAAAGGAAAGGAAGGAAGGGAAAGGAGAGAAGGAAGGAAGGAAGGAGACTGGTGAAAAGAAGAGAAGAATATGAAGGGAAGGTAAAGGAGAAAGAATGAAAGAGAAAGGAAAGGTGAAGGAAGAGAGAGGAAAGGAAAGGAAGAGGAAAGGAAGGAAGGGAAAGGAGAGAAGAATGGAAGGAGGGAAGAAAGAAAGAAAGAAAGAAAGAAAGAGACTGGTGAAGAGAAGAATATGAAGGGAAGGAAAAAGAGAAGGAAAGAAAGGGGAAGGAAGAGAAAGCAAAGAAGATGCACCCGGAGTCCTGAAAACAAACAGAAAAGCTATATTGGCAAGGGTTTTTTTTTGTGGTCTCAACTGGTGGGTTTTCCCCATGTGACTTTATTGCATTCCACTGTATGACCCATCAGCCACCATGATCTAGAAACTGTGGTTTCTGACCCCAAATAGGGTCAGTTTTGCTCAATATGGGGGGTCCTTAAATAGTGGCAGTGGGGAAAAAGGGCCGGGCTTTAGCACAGCAGGTTATCCACTAACTGCAGTAAATCTTGTCAACTGAAAGGCTGATAGTTCGAAGTCTGGGTCGTGGTGAGCTTCTGGCCTTTATCTCAGCTTCTACCTACCTAGCAGTTTCAAAAACGGCAATGTGAGTAGATAAATAGGTACCGCTCAAAAGTGGGGAGGTATTTAAGGGCACCCATGAGGAAATACCAGAAAAATACCTGCAATTTCATCAAGGAAGAAGTTTACAAACAAAGCTCTTCAGCAGGGAAAGTGGCTCAACAGCACTCACCCCCTGTGGCCAGAACTGAGTACAGCCTCCAAGATGCCGAAGATGGAAAAGCCTATATATACCTCTATCTATATACAGTTGTCTGTCTTGTCAGTGTATAAACAGCATTGAATGTTTGTTGTATATGTTTTCTGTGATCCACTCTGAGTCCCCTTCGAGGTAAGAAAGGGGGAATATAAATACGGTAAATAAATAAATACATTTATGGTGGCACAGTGAGTTAAACCACTGAGCTGCTGAACTTGCTGACTAAAAGGTTGGTGGTTCGCATCTGGGGAACAGAGTGAGCTCCCACTGTTAGGCCTAGTTTCTGCCAACCTAGCAGATTGAAAATATACAAATGTGAGTAGATCAATAGGTACTGCTTCTGCGGGATGCTGAAGATGGGAAAAGCCTATATATACCTCTATCTATGTATAATTGTCTGTCTTGTTAGTGTAGTAAATGTTTGCCATATATGTCGTTTTTGCAATCCACCCTGAGTCCCCTTTGGGGTGAGAAGGGTGGAATATAAATACTGCAAATAAATAAATAAATAAGTTTCCTGAGCACCACCTAGTGGCTGTTTTAGGCATTGACGTGAATCAGTTGGTCTCTGCAGAAGATGCTTCGGCTGTACTTCATAAGAAAGGAAACCTGCCTGTTGGGCAAGCCTTGCAAATGTTTGCTTTCCATGCCTATTTTATATACTCATCTACCTGGGTTCATGTAAATATTTCTCAGGTGGAAAGAGGTCACAAGTGGAAAAGCTTCAGAAGCCTTGGTCTAGGCCAGGGGTCCTCAAACTTTTTAAGCAGAGGGCCAGGTCAAAGTCCTTCGAAAGTGTTGGAGGGCCGGATTATCATTTGAAAACAAACATGAATGAATTCCTATGCACACCGCACATATCTTATCTGTAGTGCTAATAACACTTAAAAACAATACAATAATTAAAATGAAGTACAATTTTAACAAATATAAACTTACTAGTGTTTCATTGGGAAGTGTGGGCCTGCTTTTGGCTGATGAGTTAGGATTGTTGTTGTTGTTGTTGTTGTGTGCTTTCAAGTCATGTCACACCTAGGTTGACCCTGAGCGAGGGCGGGGCAAATGACCTTGGAGGGCCGTAGTTTGAGGACCCCTGGTCAAGACCAATCAAGAAGAGTCAACATCTGGCCAGGAAACTGAGATGGATCCAGGATGGAAGACATCTGTCATTCATTGACAACTCTGGGACAACATCAGCAGAATATTCCTATAAAAGACTCTGTCTAATAATGCTCAAAGTGTGGCAGACAGAGACGCTGTTCACCTGCTATGCTCTGCTCCATGGGAAGGAGAGAGATAGTGTACCTATGGAGAGTGTCAGATATGCCTATGGAGAGTGTCAGATATTGTCTTGTGGGGTTCCTCAGGGTTCAATACTGTCTCCCATGTTGTTTAACATCTACATGAAGCCACTGGGTGAGATCATTCGGAGTTTCGGAGTGCGATGTCATCTGTACGCGGATGATGTCCAACTCTGTCACTCCTTTCCACCTGCTGCTAAGGAGGCTGTCCAGGTCCTGAACCGGTGCTTGGCCACTGTGACGGTCTGGATGAGGGCAAACAAATTGAAATTGAATCCAGACAAGACAGAGGTACTCCTGGTTAGTCGCAAGGCCGAACAGGTTTTAGGGTTACAGCCTGTGTTGGATGGGGTCGCACTCCCCCTGAAGACGCAGGTTCGCAGTTTGGGTGTGATCCTGGACTCATTGCTGAGCCTGGAACCTCAGGTTTCGGCGGTGACCAGGGGAGCATTCGCACAGTTAAAACTTGTGCGCCAACTGCGCTCATACCTTGGGAAGTCTGACTTGGCCACGGTAGTCCACGCTCTGGTTACATCCCGCCTAGACTACTGCAACGCTCTCTACGTGGGGCTGCCTTTGAAGATGGCTCGGAAGCTCCAATTAGTCCAACGGTCAGCAGCCATGATACTAACAGGAGCGGAGCGCAGGGAGCATACCACTCCTCTGCTGCACCAGCTCCACTGGCTGCCGATTTGCTACCGGGCTCAATTCAAAGTGCTGCGTTGGCCTTTAAAGCCCTAAACGGTTCTGGCCCAACCTACCTATCCGAACGGATCTTGGCCTATCAGCCCACCAGGACCCTAAGATCTTCTGGGGAGACCCTGCTCTCTATCCCGCCTGCTTCACAGGTGCGGCTGGCGGGGACGAGAGACAGGGCCTTTTCTGTGGTGGCCCCTCGGCTATGGAAAGCCCTTCCCATGGAGGTAAGATCAGCCCCCTCGCTGATGGTGTTCCGAAAAAGATTAAAAACCTGGATGTTCGAACAGGCATTTGGTTAATTCGGTGCAATGAATGTGATGATTAAAGGATTGGTAATATGGACAACAAAACTGGATCACGATTTTAGTCAGGAGATGCATTCGATTGTTATTGATGTGCCAATATTGTGTATTATGTTTTTATGGGTTTTAAATTATATACTGTTGACTGTTGTATTTTGTTGTAAACCGCGTTGAGTCGCCTGCTAGGCTGAGAAACAGCGGTATACAAGTACAGTAAATAAATAAATAAATAAATATGCTATGGGAAAGCATGATTCTGGTCACTTTGGGGCTTCTTTCTCAAGGGAAGGGGAAGAAGTGCGCATATGGAGTCTTAGATTTTGTGCAGGGAGTCAGGTTCTGCTGTATGGAAAACACAGATCTGGTCCTTGGCCTTGTTCTTAGGGAAAGAAGTTTCGGCGTTTTGAAGTTTTGGCGTTATGGAAGTTTTGGAACTACGCATTGTCAGGCTGCAGGAAAGCAGTGTCTGGCCTAACAGGTGCTTCTCCAAGGAGGGAGATAAGGATATGGTAATATTTGGATGCATGACGATGAATGCGTGTACATGTGGTGTGAATGCTGAGTGAAAATGTAACTCCCCTGTGTTTGTTTGTTTGTTAACCAATGTAATTGTAAATCCAATGTAGTTGTATTGAATTTGTATGTCTGTATGTCCAATGTCATTCTTTGTCTAAATGCTTTTCTGTAATCTGTACCCTCTCACACTAGAAATTGCAATCAAAAGAACCTAAGCTTCAAAGTTATTGAAAAGTCACTCATGACAACAGCTCCTGAAAATCCCAGCCAGTTTACCATCTGTTAGGATTTCTGGGAGTTGAAGTCCAAAACATAGTGTCTAGGTGCAGGGAAGTCATGCTCCCCATGCTCTATTCCTCTTTGGTTAGACCACACCTGGAATATTGTGTCCAATTCTGGGCACCACAATTCAAGAGAGAGATTGACAAGCTGGAATGTGTCCAGAGGAGGGCGACTCAAATGATCAAGGGTTTGGAGAACAAGCCCTATGAGGAGCGGCTTAAGGAGCTGGGCATGTTTAGCCTGAAGAAGAGAAGGCTGAGAGGAGATATGATAGCCATGGATAAATATGTGAGAGGAAGCCACAAGCAGGAGGGAGCAGATCAAGGGTCTGGAGAACAAGCCCTATGAGGAGCGGCTTAAGGAGCTGGGCATGTTTAGCCTGAAGAAGAGAAGGCTGAGAGGAGATATGATAGCCATGTATAAATATGTGAGAGGAAGCCACAGGGAGGAGGAGGGAGCTAGCTTGTTTTCTGCTTCCATGGAGACTAGGATGCAATGGAACAATGGCTTCAAAATACAAGAGAGGAGATTCCATCTGAACACAAGGAAGAACTTCCTGACGGTGAGAGCCATTCAGCAGTGGAACTCTCTGCCCCAGAGTGTGGTGGAGGCTCCTTCTTTGGAAGCTTTTAAACAGAGGCTGGATGGCCATCTGTCAGGGGTGTTTTGAATGCAATTTTCCTGCTCCTTGGCAGAATGGGGTTGGACTGGATGAAGGCCCAGGAGGTCTCTTCCAACTCTTTGATTCTATGATTCTATCTGGGGACTCACAGCTATATTAGAAACTTGAGCTGATGTGGTCTATCCAATGCAATTTTCTGAATTAGTAACCCAAATCACCAAACCGAATCGAAAGTTGACCAAAAACTGATTTGTAACCCTCTTGGTACGAATGTTCCCTGGTCAAAGAAAAGGTTGGGAACGAATGCTCCATGCCAGTGTTTCTCAACCTTCCTAATGCCGCAACTCCTCAATGCAGTTCCTCCTGTTGTGTTGACACCCAACCAGAACATTATTTTCATTGCTCCTTCATAATTGTAATTGTGCTACTGTTATGTATGAATCATAATGTAAATATCTGATATGCAGGGTGTATTTTCATTCACTGGACCACATTTGGCACAAATATCTGATACTCCCAAAGTTGAATACTGGTGAGGATTGATTTTGTTATATGGGAGTTGTAGTTGCTGGGATTTATCGTTTACCTCCAATCAAAGAGCATTCTGAACTCCACCAATGAAGGAATTGGACCAAACTTGGCACACAGAACTCCCATGACAGAAACAGAAAATACTGGAAGGGTTTTGTGGACATTGACCTTGAGTTTGGGAGTTGTAGTTTACCTGCATCCAGAGAGCGCTGTGGACTAAAACAATGGTGGATCTGGACCAAACTTGGCATGAATACTCAATATGCCCAAACGTGAACACTGGTGAAGTTTGGGGGAAATAGACCTTGACATTTGGGAGTTGTAGTTGCTGGGATTTATAGTTCACTTACAATCATACAAGCATTCTGAACTCCACCAATGATGGAATTGAACCAAACTTGGCACAAAGAACTCCCATGACAGAAACTGAAAATACTAGAAGGGTTTGGTGGGCACTGACCTTGAGTTAGGGAGTTGTAGTTTACCTGCATCAAGATAGCGCTGTGGACTCAAATAATGATGGATCTGGACCAAACTTGGCATGAATACTCAATATGCCCAAATGTGAATGGGGAAGTTTGGGGGAGTTGTAGTTGCTGGGATTTATAGTTCACTTACAATCAAAGAGTATTCTGAACTCCACCAATGATGGAATTGAACCAAACTTGGCACACAGAACTCCCATGACAGAAATTGAAAATACTGGAAGGGTTTGGTGGGCACTGACCTTGAGTTAGGGAGTTGTAGTTCACCTGCATCCAGAGAACACTGTGGACTCAAACAATGATGGATCTGGACCAAACTTGGCATATATACTCAATATGCCCAAATGTGAATACTGGTGAAGTTTGGGGGAAATAGACCTTGACATTTGGGAGTTGTAGTTGCTGGGATTTATTGTTCAACTCCAATCAAAGAGCATTCTGAACTCCACCAACGAAGGAATTGGACCAAACTTGGCAAACAGAACTCCCATGACAGAAACAAAAAATACTGGAAGGGTCTGGTGGGCATTGACCTTGAGTTTTAGAGTTGTAGTTTACCTGCATCCAGAGAGTGCTGTGGACTCAAACAATGATGGATCTGGACCAAACTTTTCATGAATACTCGATATGCCCAAATGTGAATAATGGTGAAGTTTGGGGGAGTTGTAGTTTCTGGGATTTATAGTTCACTTACAATCAAAGAGCATTCTGAACTCCACCAATGATGGAATTGAACCAAATTGGCACACAGAACTCCCATGACAGAAATTGAAAATACTGGGTTTGGTGGGCACTGACCTTGAGTTAGGGAGTTGTAGTTCACCTACATCCAGAGAACACTGTGGACTCAAACAATGATGGATCTGGACCAAACTTGGCATAAATACTCAATATGCCCAAATGTGAATACTGGTGAATTTTGGGGAAAATAGATCTTGGTATTTGGGAGTTGTCATTGCTGGGATTTATAGTTCATCTACAATCAAAGAGTATTCTGAACTCCACCAACAATGGAATTGAACCAAACTTGGCACACAGAACTCCCATGACAGAAACAGAAAATACTGGAAGGGTTTGGTGGGCATTGATCTTGAGTTTTGGAGTTGTAGTTCACCTACATCCAGAGAGCACTGCGGACTCTAACAAAATCTGGACCAAACCAACAATGGAATTGAACCAAACTTGGCACACAATACACCCGTGACCAACAGAAAATACTGGAAAGGTTTTGGTGGGCATTGATCTTGAGTTTTGGAGTTGTAGTTCACCTACATCCAGAGAACAGTGTGGACTCAAACAATCATAGATCTGGACCAAACTTGGCATAAATACTCAATATGCCCAAATGTGAATACTGGTGAAGTTTGGGGGAAATAGACCTTGGCATTTGGGAGTTGTAGTTGCTGGGATGTATAGTTCATCTACAATCAAAGAGTATTCTGAACCCCACCAACAATGGAATTGAACTAAACTTGGCACACAATACACCCGTGACAAACAGAAAATACTGGAAGGTTTTGGTGGGCATTGATCTTGAGTTTTGGAGTTGTAGTTCACCAACATCCAGAGAGCACTGCGGACTCTAACAATCATAGATCTGGACCAAACTTGGCATAAATACTCAATATGCCCAAATGTGAACACTGGTGAAGTTTAGGGGAAATAGACCTTGGCATTTGGGAGTTGTAGTTGCTGGGATTTATAGTTCACTTACAGTCAAAGAGTATTCTGGACCCCACCAATGGCAGAATTGGGCCAAACTTCCGACACAGAACCCCCATGACCAACAAAAAAACATTGTGTTTTCTGATAGTTTTTGGCAACCCCTCTGACACCTCCTTGCGACCCCCCCCCCAGGGGTCCCGACCCCCAGGTTGAGAAAAGCTGCTCTATGAAGTAATGGGGATGATCTGAGGCCAAGAATTCCCTATTGTCGTGGGGGTTTCTGGGGGTTGCAATCCAAAGAAAAAGTAACTTCTCCAACCAAGAATCACACCCGAGGCCTTGAAGTTTTTTTTTTCCTTTTTATATTTACAATATCATTTTCCATTTCTTGCAAGGTTTTAAAAATGTGTACAGCATCTCAGACCCCCCGGCCTCCCCCTCTGCACCCCAAGTTCCTTTATTTCTGGGGAGACCCCCCCCCCTTCTCGAAAGGTGTCTGTCTGTTCATCCACCGTCTAAGAGATCATAACAAACAAACGGAAAAAATAAAAAGAGCACCACCTTTTGTGTTTTGTTGAAATCTTCCATAAGCGGGGCGGAGGGGGGGGGAAAGAAGGTCCTGGGCTCTCTTTCTTGGGGGGCAGAATAGGCGAGGAGACAAGTCTTTTTGAGGTTCTGGGGATGATGGAGCAGGGAATCGAGGGAGGGGCTTTTCTCCAGTCGGCGGTGCAAGAAGTGTCCGTTGTGGGGAGGGCCGGAAAAAAGGGGGTGTCCTTCTCCCCTTCCCCAAATCATCACCCCCTTGGACCCCAAATCTTAAGTCTCATAAAAATAGATTTATCTCCAGTTGCAAGGAAGGCAAGGGGGAAATATGGCCAGTCTTTGATGTTCTTGGCAATCTTATATACTTTTTTTCGAGGCAAGGGGGGTCATTGAGAAAAGCGGGACCCCCCAATCATGGTTTGTCATTCCTCTCGGCGGCTAACTACGCACGGAGCGGGCAGGAGGTGCCGCCATGGCAAAGCGGTGGCCCCCAAATGCGTTCCAACGGGCCCCGTTTGGCAGAGAAAGGGGTCGCCGGATCCACTGGAAATGAGGAGGGAGGGTCCCGTCTTGGCGGTCATCTTGGAGAGGTCGTGACCCCTTGGAGGCCATTTTTTGATTTTCGTAAAACGAATGCAAAAAAAGTAAAGCAAGTCATGTCCCTGGCTTCGGTTGCAAAACAAAACAGCATTTGGAAGGAAGGAGTCATAGAAAAAAGAGCAAGCGGGGCGGCGTTTTCGTCGATTCCCCCCAAGTGATATTCCACTTTCGTGTGGAATATCCAATATTCCAAGCAATGCTCCCCTTTGAGGGCAACGATGCGTTTCCAGAAGCATGCCACCATCCAAGATACAGTGTTCCCTCGCTACTTCGCGGTTCGCTTTTCGCGGACTCGCTGTTTCGCGGGTTTTTGCCTCCCAGTTAATGAATGGTTGTCGTTGCCCAAAACGGCGTTCAAATCCCGCCTCCTGGCAACGATGGAGTGTGGAAGGGGGTTCACCCCCCCCCCTTGGGAGAGAGGCAGCCAATCAAGACAGATTGCAAAGCAAAACAAACAAACAAACAAACAAAAAGCTGTGCGGTGCCTTTAAATCTCTCCTCACTTCTGCCTCAACCTCGTAACTCAATATACACATATAGCAGTGGTTCTCAACCTTCCTAATGCCGTGACCCCTTAATGCAGTTCTTTATGTTGTGGTGACCCCCAACCATAACATTATTTTCATTGCTACTTCACAACTATAATTTTGTTCCTGTTATGAATTATCTTGTAAATATCCGATATGCAGGATGTATTTTCATTCATTTGGCACAAATACTCAATAAGCCCAAATTTGGATACTGGTGTGGTTGAAGGGAGGATTGATTTGGTCATTTGGGAGTTGTAGTTGCTGGGATTTATAGTTCTGAATTCCACCAATGATGGAATTGAACCAAACTTGGGTCAATTGTGCTACTGTTCTGAATCGTAATGAAAATATCTGATCTGCAGGATGTATTTTCGTTCACTGGACTAAATTTGGCACAAAAACCTGATACTCCCAAAGTTGAATACTGGTGAGGATTGATTTTGTCATTTGGGAGTTGTAGTTGCTGGGATTTATAGTTCAGCTACAATATCAAAGAGCATTCTGAACTCCACCAATGATGGAATTGAACCAAACTTGGGTCAGTTGTGCTACTGTTCTGAATCGTAATGAAAATATCTGATCTGCAGGATGTATTTTCGATCACTGGACTAAATTTGGCACAAAAACCTGATACTCCCAAAGTTGAATACTGGTGAGGATTGATTTTGTTATTTGGGAGTTGTAGTTGCTGGGATTTATAGTTCAGCTACAATATCAAAGAGCATTCTGAATTCCACCAATGATGGAATTGAACCAAACTTGGGTCAATTGTGCTACTGTTCTGAATCGTAATGAAAATATCTGATCTGCAGGATGTATTTTCATTCACTGGACTAAATTTGGCACAAAAACCTGATACTCCCAAAGTTGAATACTGGTGAGGATTGATTTTGTTATTTGGGAGTTGTAGTTGCTGGGATTTATCGTTCACCTTCAATCAAAGAGCATTCTGAACTCCACCAATGATGGAATTGAACCAAACTTGGGTCAGTTGTGCTACTGTTCTGAATCGCAATGAAAATATCTGATCTGCAGGATGTATTTTCATTCACTGGACTAAATTTGGCACAAAAACCTGATACTCCCAAAGTTGAATACTGGTGAGGATTGATTTTGTTATTTGGGAGTTGTAGTTGCTGGGATTTATCGTTCACCTTCAATCAAAGAGCATTCTGAACTCCACCAATGAAGAAATTGGACCAAACTTGGGTCACAGAACTCCCGCAACCAAAAGAAAATACTAGAATGGTTTGATGGGCATTGACCTTGGGTTTGGGAGTTGTAGTTTACCTACATCCAGAGAGCACTGATGTATCTGGACCAAACTTGGCATGAATACTCAATATGCCTAAATGTGGACACTGGTGCGATTTGGTGAGGATAGACCTTGACATTTGGGAGTTGCAGTGGCTGGGATTTATAGTTCACCTATAATCAAAGAGCATTCTGAACTCCACCAATGATGGAATTGAACCAAACTTGGATCAATTGTGCTACTGTTCTGAATCGTAATGAAAATATCTGATCTGACTCAAAAAATGATGGATCTGGGGCAAACTCTACATGAATACTCCATATGCCCAAATGTGAAAACTGGTAGAGTCTGGGGGAAATAGACCTTGACATTTGGGAGTTGTAGTTGTTGGGATTTATAGTTCACCTATAATCAAAGAGCATTCTGAACTCCACCAGTGATAGAATTGGGCCAAACTTCCCACACGGAACCCCCATGACCAACAGAAGATACTGTATTTTCTAATTGTCTTTGGCGACCCCTCTGACACCCCTTCGTGACCCCCCCCCCAGCGGTCCCGACCCCCAGGTTGAGAAACACTGATATATAGTATCCCTACTTTGCGGATTTTCACTTTTCGCGGGTGGTCCTGGAACGTAACACCCGCGATAAGTGAGGGAACACTGTATTGGGATTTCGGGAATGAAGGGCACCATCTTGGACTGGACAACTGGACCAATGGACAATGGAAACCATGATGTATTCCCAAACCAAACAAGCTGTGCTTTTCTCCGCTGGTGGATAGGCCCAAAACAGTGCAGTCGATGCTTCTGGGTGCGCAGGAATGATAAAATTGGGGGGGAAACACACAGATTTTGGGGTCGGGGGGCATTTGGCAACAGTGTAAGGCGTTGACATCTCTCAACCGACGTCGAAACTTGCATTCGGCTCCTTGGCACAGAATTTTTTGTCCCATTTCAGGCAGACCCCCCCCCCCCAGCAAACCCAACCTTAATTCCCCCCCCCCTCTTCCCAAGCCCTCCCTCCAAAAATTAAATTAAAATAAAAAATATTCCCCTCCTCCCCATTTACTCCTATCCGAGTTTGCTGAGTTTGGCACAGATTTATTTTGTTTTTTTGTCCCCTCGGTTTGTTTGTTTATATTTTTTTTTACAAAATAATTGTTTTCCTTTTTTAAAAAAATGGATTATCTCTATATATATATTTATATTTATAATAAATTCATCTGCTTCATCTCTTCTCTTTTTTTTAGAAAAAGGAAACCAACTCGAAAGCATCGTAAAGTTAGACGGAGTCTCCGCATGGCTTAGGACGACAAAACTCCGCGACACCCACCCACCCCCATAAACCTCCCCCCAAAACCTTTGTGTTTCTCTTTTGTTTTTCCCTCTAATGCAAGTATGGGCAAACTTCGTCGCTTAAGCTGAGTGCTGGGCCCATAACCAACGTTAGGCTCTGTTGCCTGTGCAGAGTGCAAGGAAGCTTTCTCTACAGCAAGCCTGGGCCAACTTGGGCCCTCCCTCCAGGTGTTTTGGACTCCAACTCCCAAAATTCCTAACAGCCTCAGGCCCTTTCCTTTTCCCCCTCAGCTGCTTAAACCTTTGTTTATATTCGGAAGGACAAAACGAGGGACTTCCTTTCCGAATCCCGGGTGAGCCCCCATTATTTGCTTAAGCGGTTGAGGGGCAGAAGGAAAGGTCCTGAGGCTGTTAGGAATTGTGGGAGTTGGAGTCCAAAACACCTAGAGAGATGAAGTTTGCAGCTGAGTGCTGGGTCCATAACCAACGTTAGGCTCTGTTGCCTGTGCAGAGTGCAAGGAAGCTTTCTCTACAGCAGGCATGGGCCAACTTGGGGCCCTCCTTCCAGGTGTTTTGGACTCCAACTCCCACAATTCCTAACAGCTTCAGGCTCTTTCCTTTCCCCCCTCAGCCGCTTAAACCTTTGTTTATATTCGGAAGGACAAAACGAGGGACTTCCTTTCCGAATCCCGGGTGAGCCCCCATTATTTGCTTAAGCGGTTGAGGGGCAGAAGGAAAGGTCCTGAGGCTGTTAGGAATTGTGGGAGTTGGAGTCCAAAACACCTAGAGAGATGAAGTTTGCAGCTGAGTGCTGGGTCCATAACCAACGTTAGGCTCTGTTGCCTGTGCAGAGTGCAAGGAAGCTTTCTCTACAGCAGGCATGGGCCAACTTGGGGCCCTCCTTCCAGGTGTTTTGGACTCCAACTCCCACAATTCCTAACAGCTTCAGGCTCTTTCCTTTCCCCCCTCAGCCGCTTAAACCTTTGTTTATATTCGGAAGGACAAAACGAGGGACTTCCTTTCCGAATCCCGGGTGAGCCCCCATTATTTGCTTAAGCGGTTGAGGGGCAGAAGGAAAGGTCCTGAGGCTGTTAGGAATTGTGGGAGTTGGAGTCCAAAACACCTAGAGAGATGAAGTTTGCAGCTGAGTGCTGGGTCCATAACCAACGTTAGGCTCTGTTGCCTGTGCAGAGTGCAAGGAAGCTTTCTCTACAGCAGGCATGGGCCAACTTGGGGCCCTCCTTCCAGGTGTTTTGGACTCCAACTCCCACAATTCCTAACAGCTTCAGGCTCTTTCCTTTCCCCCCTCAGCCGCTTAAACCTTTGTTTATATTCGGAAGGACAAAACGAGGGACTTCCTTTCCGAATCCCGGGTGAGCCCCCATTATTTGCTTAAGCGGTTGAGGGGCAGAAGGAAAGGTCCTGAGGCTGTTAGGAATTGTGGGAGTTGGAGTCCAAAACACCTAGAGAGATGAAGTTTGCAGCTGAGTGCTGGGTCCATAACCAACGTTAGGCTCTGTTGCCTGTGCAGAGTGCAAGGAAGCTTTCTCTACAGCAGGCATGGGCCAACTTGGGGCCCTCCTTCCAGGTGTTTTGGACTCCAACTCCCACAATTCCTAACAGCTTCAGGCTCTTTCCTTTCCCCCCTCAGCCGCTTAAACCTTTGTTTATATTCGGAAGGACAAAACGAGGGACTTCCTTTCCGAATCCCGGGTGAGCCCCCATTATTTGCTTAAGCGGTTGAGGGGCAGAAGGAAAGGTCCTGAGGCTGTTAGGAATTGTGGGAGTTGGAGTCCAAAACACCTAGAGAGATGAAGTTTGCAGCTGAGTGCTGGGTCCATAACCAACGTTAGGCTCTGTTGCCTGTGCAGAGTGCAAGGAAGCTTTCTCTACAGCAGGCATGGGCCAACTTTGGCCCTCCCTCCAGGTGTTTTGGACTCCAACTCCCACAATTCCTAACAGCCTCAGGCTCTTTCCTTTCCCCCCTCAGCCGCTTAAACCTTTGTTTACATTCGGAAGGACAAAACGATGGACTTCCTTTCCGAATCCCGGATGAGCCCCCATTATTTGCTTAAGTGGTTGAGGGGCAGAAGGAAAGGTCCTGAGGCTGTTAGGAATTGTGGGAGTTGGAGTCCAAAACACCTAGAGAGATGAAGTTTGCAGCTGAGTGCTGGGCCCATAACCAACGTTAGACTCTGTTGCCTGTGCGGAGTGCAAGGAAGCTTTCTCTACAGCCAACTTGGGGCCCTCCTTCCAGGTGTTTTGGACTCCAACTCCCACAATTCCTAACAGCTTCAGGCTCTTTCCTTTCCCCCCTCAGCCGCTTAAACCTTTGTTTATATTCGGAAGGACAAAACGAGGGACTTCCTTTCCGAATCCCGGGTGAGCCCCCATTATTTGCTTAAGCGGTTGAGGGGCAGAAGGAAAGGTCCTGAGGCTGTTAGGAATTGTGGGAGTTGGAGTCCAAAACACCTAGAGAGATGAAGTTTGCAGCTGAGTGCTGGGTCCATAACCAACGTTAGGCTCTGTTGCCTGTGCAGAGTGCAAGGAAGCTTTCTCTACAGCAGGCATGGGCCAACTTGGGGCCCTCCTTCCAGGTGTTTTGGACTCCAACTCCCACAATTCCTAACAGCTTCAGGCTCTTTCCTTTCCCCCCTCAGCCGCTTAAACCTTTGTTTATATTCGGAAGGACAAAACGAGGGACTTCCTTTCCGAATCCCGGGTGAGCCCCCATTATTTGCTTAAGCGGTTGAGGGGCAGAAGGAAAGGTCCTGAGGCTGTTAGGAATTGTGGGAGTTGGAGTCCAAAACACCTAGAGAGATGAAGTTTGCAGCTGAGTGCTGGGTCCATAACCAACGTTAGGCTCTGTTGCCTGTGCAGAGTGCAAGGAAGCTTTCTCTACAGCAGGCATGGGCCAACTTGGGGCCCTCCTTCCAGGTGTTTTGGACTCCAACTCCCACAATTCCTAACAGCTTCAGGCTCTTTCCTTTCCCCCCTCAGCCGCTTAAACCTTTGTTTATATTCGGAAGGACAAAACGAGGGACTTCCTTTCCGAATCCCGGGTGAGCCCCCATTATTTGCTTAAGCGGTTGAGGGGCAGAAGGAAAGGTCCTGAGGCTGTTAGGAATTGTGGGAGTTGGAGTCCAAAACACCTAGAGAGATGAAGTTTGCAGCTGAGTGCTGGGTCCATAACCAACGTTAGGCTCTGTTGCCTGTGCAGAGTGCAAGGAAGCTTTCTCTACAGCAGGCATGGGCCAACTTTGGCCCTCCCTCCAGGTGTTTTGGACTCCAACTCCCACAATTCCTAACAGCCTCAGGCTCTTTCCTTTCCCCCCTCAGCCGCTTAAACCTTTGTTTACATTCGGAAGGACAAAACGATGGACTTCCTTTCCGAATCCCGGATGAGCCCCCATTATTTGCTTAAGTGGTTGAGGGGCAGAAGGAAAGGTCCTGAGGCTGTTAGGAATTGTGGGAGTTGGAGTCCAAAACACCTAGAGAGATGAAGTTTGCAGCTGAGTGCTGGGCCCATAACCAACGTTAGACTCTGTTGCCTGTGCGGAGTGCAAGGAAGCTTTCTCTACAGCCAACTTGGGGCCCTCCTTCCAGGTGTTTTGGACTCCAACTCCCACAATTCCTAACAGCTTCAGGCTCTTTCCTTTCCCCCCTCAGCCGCTTAAACCTTTGTTTATATTCGGAAGGACAAAACGAGGGACTTCCTTTCCGAATCCCGGGTGAGCCCCCATTATTTGCTTAAGCGGTTGAGGGGCAGAAGGAAAGGTCCTGAGGCTGTTAGGAATTGTGGGAGTTGGAGTCCAAAACACCTAGAGAGATGAAGTTTGCAGCTGAGTGCTGGGTCCATAACCAACGTTAGGCTCTGTTGCCTGTGCAGAGTGCAAGGAAGCTTTCTCTACAGCAGGCATGGGCCAACTTTGGCCCTCCCTCCAGGTGTTTTGGACTCCAACTCCCACAATTCCTAACAGCCTCAGGCTCTTTCCTTTCCCCCCTCAGCCGCTTAAACCTTTGTTTACATTCGGAAGGACAAAACGATGGACTTCCTTTCCGAATCCCGGATGAGCCCCCATTATTTGCTTAAGTGGTTGAGGGGCAGAAGGAAAGGTCCTGAGGCTGTTAGGAATTGTGGGAGTTGGAGTCCAAAACACCTAGAGAGATGAAGTTTGCAGCTGAGTGCTGGGCCCATAACCAACGTTAGACTCTGTTGCCTGTGCGGAGTGCAAGGAAGCTTTCTCTACAGCCAACTTGGGGCCCTCCTTCCAGGTGTTTTGGACTCCAACTCCCACAATTCCTAACAGCTTCAGGCTCTTTCCTTTCCCCCCTCAGCCGCTTAAACCTTTGTTTATATTCGGAAGGACAAAACGAGGGACTTCCTTTCCGAATCCCGGGTGAGCCCCCATTATTTGCTTAAGCGGTTGAGGGGCAGAAGGAAAGGTCCTGAGGCTGTTAGGAATTGTGGGAGTTGGAGTCCAAAACACCTAGAGAGATGAAGTTTGCAGCTGAGTGCTGGGTCCATAACCAACGTTAGGCTCTGTTGCCTGTGCAGAGTGCAAGGAAGCTTTCTCTACAGCAGGCATGGGCCAACTTTGGCCCTCCCTCCAGGTGTTTTGGACTCCAACTCCCACAATTCCTAACAGCCTCAGGCTCTTTCCTTTCCCCCCTCAGCCGCTTAAACCTTTGTTTACATTCGGAAGGACAAAACGATGGACTTCCTTTCCGAATCCCGGATGAGCCCCCATTATTTGCTTAAGTGGTTGAGGGGCAGAAGGAAAGGTCCTGAGGCTGTTAGGAATTGTGGGAGTTGGAGTCCAAAACACCTAGAGAGATGAAGTTTGCAGCTGAGTGCTGGGCCCATAACCAACGTTAGACTCTGTTGCCTGTGCGGAGTGCAAGGAAGCTTTCTCTACAGCCAACTTGGGGCCCTCCTTCCAGGTGTTTTGGACTCCAACTCCCACAATTCCTAACAGCTTCAGGCTCTTTCCTTTCCCCCCTCAGCCGCTTAAACCTTTGTTTATATTCGGAAGGACAAAACGAGGGACTTCCTTTCCGAATCCCGGGTGAGCCCCCATTATTTGCTTAAGCGGTTGAGGGGCAGAAGGAAAGGTCCTGAGGCTGTTAGGAATTGTGGGAGTTGGAGTCCAAAACACCTAGAGAGATGAAGTTTGCAGCTGAGTGCTGGGTCCATAACCAACGTTAGGCTCTGTTGCCTGTGCAGAGTGCAAGGAAGCTTTCTCTACAGCAGGCATGGGCCAACTTTGGCCCTCCCTCCAGGTGTTTTGGACTCCAACTCCCACAATTCCTAACAGCCTCAGGCTCTTTCCTTTCCCCCCTCAGCCGCTTAAACCTTTGTTTACATTCGGAAGGACAAAACGATGGACTTCCTTTCCGAATCCCGGATGAGCCCCCATTATTTGCTTAAGTGGTTGAGGGGCAGAAGGAAAGGTCCTGAGGCTGTTAGGAATTGTGGGAGTTGGAGTCCAAAACACCTAGAGAGATGAAGTTTGCAGCTGAGTGCTGGGCCCATAACCAACGTTAGACTCTGTTGCCTGTGCGGAGTGCAAGGAAGCTTTCTCTACAGCCAACTTGGGGCCCTCCTTCCAGGTGTTTTGGACTCCAACTCCCACAATTCCTAACAGCTTCAGGCTCTTTCCTTTCCCCCCTCAGCCGCTTAAACCTTTGTTTATATTCGGAAGGACAAAACGAGGGACTTCCTTTCCGAATCCCGGGTGAGCCCCCATTATTTGCTTAAGCGGTTGAGGGGCAGAAGGAAAGGTCCTGAGGCTGTTAGGAATTGTGGGAGTTGGAGTCCAAAACACCTAGAGAGATGAAGTTTGCAGCTGAGTGCTGGGTCCATAACCAACGTTAGGCTCTGTTGCCTGTGCAGAGTGCAAGGAAGCTTTCTCTACAGCAGGCATGGGCCAACTTTGGCCCTCCCTCCAGGTGTTTTGGACTCCAACTCCCACAATTCCTAACAGCCTCAGGCTCTTTCCTTTCCCCCCTCAGCCGCTTAAACCTTTGTTTACATTCGGAAGGACAAAACGATGGACTTCCTTTCCGAATCCCGGATGAGCCCCCATTATTTGCTTAAGTGGTTGAGGGGCAGAAGGAAAGGTCCTGAGGCTGTTAGGAATTGTGGGAGTTGGAGTCCAAAACACCTAGAGAGATGAAGTTTGCAGCTGAGTGCTGGGCCCATAACCAACGTTAGACTCTGTTGCCTGTGCGGAGTGCAAGGAAGCTTTCTCTACAGCCAACTTGGGGCCCTCCTTCCAGGTGTTTTGGACTCCAACTCCCACAATTCCTAACAGCTTCAGGCTCTTTCCTTTCCCCCCTCAGCCGCTTAAACCTTTGTTTATATTCGGAAGGACAAAACGAGGGACTTCCTTTCCGAATCCCGGATGAGCCCCCATTATTTGCTTAAGCGGTTGAGGGGCAGAAGGAAAGGTCCTGAGGCTGTTAGGAATTGTGGGAGTTGGAGTCCAAAACACCTAGAGAGATGAAGTTTGCAGCTGAGTGCTGGGTCCATAACCAACGTTAGGCTCTGTTGCCTGTGCAGAGTGCAAGGAAGCTTTCTCTACAGCAGGCATGGGCCAACTTTGGCCCTCCCTCCAGGTGTTTTGGACTCCAACTCCCACAATTCCTAACAGCCTCAGGCTCTTTCCTTTCCCCCCTCAGCCGCTTAAACCTTTGTTTACATTCGGAAGGACAAAACGATGGACTTCCTTTCCGAATCCCGGATGAGCCCCCATTATTTGCTTAAGTGGTTGAGGGGCAGAAGGAAAGGTCCTGAGGCTGTTAGGAATTGTGGGAGTTGGAGTCCAAAACACCTAGAGAGATGAAGTTTGCAGCTGAGTGCTGGGTCCATAACCAACGTTAGGCTCTGTTGCCTGTGCAGAGTGCAAGGAAGCTTTCTCTACAGCAGGCATGGGCCAACTTTGGCCCTCCCTCCAGGTGTTTTGGACTCCAACTCCCACAATTCCTAACAGCTTCAGGCTCTTTCCTTTCCCCCCTCAGCCGCTTAAACCTTTGTTTACATTCGGAAGGACAAAACGAGGGACTACCTTTCCGAATCCCGGATGAGCCCCCATTATTTGCTTAAGTGGTTGAGGGGCAGAAGGAAAGGTCCTGAGGCTGTTAGGAATTGTGGGAGTTGGAGTCCAAAACACCTAGAGAGACGAAATTTGCCCATATCTGCTCTAATGGAATATATATATATATATATATATATATATATATATTCCTTTAAAAAGAAAAGAAAGCAACGCCTAAAATGGAGAAATGAAAATTCCACAAGAACGAAAATGGCCGAGGCACGAGAACCGAGGAAGGCAACAGCAGAGAGAAAAAGTTCAGAAGTATGTGCTTTTTTTGTTCCAAAACATTACAGGCTGCCCTCCATATTGGTGACTTTGACTGTTTGTAATGTATATTTTTTTTCCATCTTGCCCTAAACTCCAGCAAACATGGAGAGCTGGCTGTAAAAGGAATTGCTATTCCCTTCTTTGTGTCTGATGGGATTCCAGAAAGTGTGGCAACCTTGGATCTAACGCAAAGAGAAGGAACGGAGGATGGGATGGGTCCATAGGGAATGACCATCTTACATTACAGGCTGCCCTCCATATTTGTGGTTTAGATTCATATGTTTGTTTGTTTTTAATGTATAGTTTTTCCATCTTGCCCTGAACTCCAGCGAATGTGGAGGGCTGGCTGTAAAAGGAATTGCAATTTCCGTCTTTTCTGTCTGATGGGATTCCATCAGACCTTGGGTCTAACAGAAAGAGAGGGATTCCAGAAAGTGTGGCAACCTTGGATATTACGCAAGGAGAAGGAACGGAATGGCAGTAAGCAGACAGACTTTGATGCTGCGTGGCCATTCAATGTTAATCAAGGTGGCCAGTGGCAACATTCACACCTGCCTCCAATAGACAAGATTTCTTTCTCCCACCCTGGACATTTCACAGGACTGCTGTGATTCACCTCCCAACAAAGGATTCCCTCAAGTATTAAGCAGCCAGAACTTGAAGCTGCAAGGCCATTCAGTGCTAATGAAGGTGGCCAATTGCAACATTCACACCTGCCTCCAACAGACGAGAGTTCTTTCTCCCACCCTGGACATTTCACAGGACTGCTGTGAGTCACCTCCCAACAAAGGATTCCCCCAAGTATTAAGCAGCCAGAACTTGAAGCTGCAAGGCCATTCAGTGTTAATCAAGGCGGCCAATTGCAACATTCACACTTGCCTCCAACAGACAAGAGTTCTTTCTCCCACCCTGGACATTTCACAGGACTGCTGTGAGTCACCTCCCAACAAAGGATTCCCTCAAGTATTAAGCAGCCAGAACTTGAAGCTGCAAGGCCATTCAGTGCTAATCAAGGCGGCCAATTGCAACATTCACACCTGCCTCCAACAGACAAGAGTTCTTTCTCCCACCCTGGACATTTCACAGGACTGCTGTGATTCACCTCCCAACAAAGGATTCCCCCAAGTATTAAGCAGTCAGAACATGAAGCTGCAAGGCCATTCAGTGCTAATCAAGGCGGCCAATTGCAACATTAACACCTGCCTCCAACAGACAAGAGTTCTTTCTCCCACCCTGGACATTATTCCAACCCCACTTGCTTCATTTCCAACAGGCCTCTGAAGAAACCTCTGAAGATGCTAGCCACAGATGCACGCAAAACGTCAGGAGAGAACGTTGTGAGTTTTTCGGGCTGCAAGGCCCTGTTCCTGAAGCATTCCCTCCTGATATTTTGCCTGCATCTGTGGCTAATGGAATCTTCAGAGGCAACCTTGGATCTTACGCAAAGAGAAGGAATGGAGGATGGGACGGGTCCATAGGGAATGACCATCTTCCTCGGAAGGGATCTGTGTGGCTGCGTCAAGGAGACAATGCATTCACGACATGGGATATTTGGAGTGTTGGGACCATGTGTGTATCTGGCGCAATGCAAAGAAGCAACCAAGGAATGGCTTCTGGAGTTGGGGAGGGTGGCATGTAGGCTCTAAGCCAGGCATGGGCAAACTTTCTAACTTGGGGGCCGCACGATGTGCCGGAGCAGTGTGGATGGAACAGGAGGGAGGGGGTTCTTCCCAAGCCCCCTCCCTGCCCTTTCCTCCTCTTCCTCTTCTCTTTCGGAGGCAAAAAGTGAAGGAAGGACAGGAAACGTTTGGATCAGGATGAGATAGTAGGCAGGAGAGATAAAGTATATCCATTAGACCCTGTATTGCCTCCTCCCGATATAGAATCCTAGAGTGGGAAGGGACCCCCAAGGACCATCCAGTCCAGCCCCCTGCCATGCAAGAAGGCACAATCAAAGCACTCCCGACAGATAGCCTCTGTGGAAAAGCCTCCAGAGAAGGAGACACCACCTTACTCTAAGGTAGCCTATGCCGCTCTCCAACAGCTCTTACTCTCAGGAAGTTCTTTCTAATCTTTTCAGTCGAAGCTCTTTCCCATTTGAACCCATGGCTCTCTTGTGCCCTGGTCTCTAGAGAAGCAGAAAGTCAGTTTTCTCCCTCCTCCTCCTCAATGGGACACCCTTTGAAATCTTGAAACATGGTTCTCATGATCCTCCGCTATCTTCTCTTTCTCCCCAGGAGAAAAGGAGGAATGAAAAAGAGAAGGAAGGAAGGAATAGAAAGATGGATGGAAGGAAGAAGAAAGAGAGAGGGAAGGGAGGAGGGAGGAAGAAAGAGAGAAGGAAGAAAAAACAAAGGGGAAGGAAGGAGAAAGAAAGAAGTAAGGAAGGACGAAAGGGTGAAAAGAAAAGAGGAAGGGAGGAAGAAAGAGAGAAGGAAGGAAAAACAAAGGGGAAGGAAGGAAGGTGAAAGACAGGGGGCAAGGAGGGAGGAAAGAAAGAAAGAAAGAAAGAAAGAAGGAAGGAAGCCAGGACATAAGGATGGAAAGGGAGGAGGAAGGGAGAAAGAGAGATGGAAGTAAGGAAGGAAGGAAAGGAGGAAGGAAAAAGAGAAGGAAGGAAGAATGGAATAGAAAGATGGATGGAAGGAAGGAAGGGTGGAAGGGGAGGGAAGCGAAGGAGGAAAGGGAGAAAGAAGGAAAGACAAAAGGGAATGAAGGAGAAAGAGAGGGAAGGAGGGAGAAAAGAGGGAAGGAAGGACAAAAGGGTGGAAGGGGAGGAGGGAGGGAGAAAGAGGGAGGGAAGAAAGGAAGGAAAGGAGGAAGGGAAAAGAGAAGAAAGAAAGGAATAGAAAGATGGATAGATGGATGGATGGAAGGAAGGGTGGAAGGGGAGGTAAGGGAGGGAGGAAAGAAGGAAAGAGAAAAGGGAAGGAAGGAAGAAGAAAAGAGGGAAGGAAGGACAAAAGGGTGGAAGGGGAGGAGGGAGGGAGAAAGAGGGAAGGAAGGAAGGAAAGGATGAAAGAAAAAGAGAAGGAATGAAGAAAGGAATAGAAAGATGGATGGATGGATGGATGGAAGGAGGGGTGGAAGGGGAGGAAAGGGAGGAAGGAAAGAGAGAAAGAAGAAAAGACAAAAGGGAAGAAAGGAAAGAGACAGAGGGTAGGAAAGAGGGAAGGAAGGACAAAAAGGTGGAAGGGGAGGAGGGAAGAAGAAAGAAGGAGGGAAGGAAGGAGGGAGGGAGGGAAGACAGAATAAGCAAAGGAAGGAAGGAAGCAACTGAAAAATGAATGGATGGAAGGGTGGAAGGGGAGGGAAGGGAGGGAGGAAAGAGAGAAAGAAGGAAAGACAAAAGGGAAGGAGAAAGAGAGAGAGGGAAGGAGGGAGGAAAGAGGGAAGGAAGGATAAAAGGGTAGAAGGGGAGGAGGGAGAGAGAAGGGGGGGGGAGGAGACAAAAAAGAGA
Organism: Anolis sagrei; assembly: GCF_037176765.1. Taxonomy (NCBI): domain Eukaryota; kingdom Metazoa; phylum Chordata; class Lepidosauria; order Squamata; family Anolidae; genus Anolis; species Anolis sagrei. The sequence continues at coordinate 3,646,037 of NC_090026.1, forward strand.
GCATGAAGGAAAGATAGGATGACAAGAGAGAGAAAGGCCTGAGAAAAGAGCCTAAGGGGTCACATCCAGCTCCTGGGCCTGGGTTTACCCATACTTGTTCTAGGTCCTCCAGATACCCATTTTCTTTCCCCAAGAAAAGGGTGATCACGGCACCAACTCCACCATTGGGAAGAGACTCTAAAAGCCAGTCTTCCCACCTTCTGGCCAGGCTGAAAGACACAATCCAAGCCCTCCTGACAGACGTCTATCTGGCCTCATAGCATATAATTTGAGAACACAGAAATGCTGGACCACTCTCACAACCACCATATCAGACTACACAGAGAAACCATTGAAATCCACAAGAAGCATGTGGACAATTTCAACAGAAAGGAGGAAACCATGAAAATGAACACAATCTGGCTACCAGTATTAAAAAAACTCTAAAATTACAACAGCACAACAACAGAGAGTAAACAATCAGGCATATTGAATCACCTCTCAACAAAAGATTCCCCCAGGCACTGCCAAGCCATCAAATGCTAATTAAGGTGGTTGTGAGAGTGGTCCAGTATTTCTGTGTTCTCAAATAATATGCTGTGTCAAATGCTAATTAAGGTGGTCAGTTGAAACATTCACACCTAGCTCCAGCAGACAAGAGTCCTTTGTCCCACCCTGGTCATTCCACAGATATATAAACCCATTTTCCTACTTCCAACAGACCTCACTACCTCTGAGGATGCTTGCCATAGATGCAGGTGAAACGTCAGGAGAAAATGCCTCTAGAACATGGCCATATAACCCGGAAAAACCTACAACAACCCAGTGATTCCGGCGATGAAAGCTTTCGACAATACAATATTCTTAAATGCTCAATGCAAGTTTTAGTTCATTTACTGCAATGCTGGACATTTGGGGACTCTTTCCAAATCCCCAACCCAGGAGAATCAATTCTACCGTCCAACAGCTCCTGCCTTAAGGAGGTTCTTTGGAGGAGAAGGGGAGAAAATGCTGATTTAGGAACAAATAATGGGGTTGGGGGGGGGGGATTTTGGAGATGCTGCATTCTCCAGACCAGAAGGCAAGCGGGAGTCCAAAGCCAATCTGCAGCACTGATCCCTTTCCTTGCCTAACGCTTACGAAAAATAATAAAGGCAAACATGCATTGCGTTCTCTATTGGCGGCTCTTTCTCGGTTTGTAAACACTTCCCCTCGTCCCCTTTCCCAGTTTGCGACCTCTTGTTTTGTTTTGGAAAGGTGAAAAGTTGCCACAATTGGCAATCCTCTGGGACAGTGGTTCTCAACCTTGCTAATGCCGTGACCCCTTAATGCCGTTCCATATGTTGTGGTGACCCCCCAACCATAATATTGTTTTCGTTGCCACTTGATACCTGTCATTTTAGTACGGTTATAAATTGTAATGTAAATATCCGATATGCAGGATGTATTTTCATTCACTGGACTAAACTGAGAACAAATACCCAATATGCCCAAATGTGAATGCTAGTGGGGTTGGGGGAGGATTGATTTTGTAATTTGGGAGTTGTAGTTGCTGGGATTTATAGTTCACCTATAATCAAAAAGCATTCTGAACTCCACCAGCGATGGATTTAAACTGAACTTGGCACAAAGAACTCCCATGACCAACAGAAAACACGGGAAAGTTTTTATGGGCATTGGCCTTGAGATTGGGAGTTGTAGTTCACCTATATCCAGAGGAGTGCTGTGGATTCATGCAGTGATGGATCTGGACCAAACTAGGCATGAATACTCAGGGTTCGGTGGGCAGTGTCCTTTGGTTTTGGAGTTGTAGTCCACCTACATCCAGAGATCACTGTGGACTCAAACAATGATGGATCTGGGGCAAACTCTACAGGAATACTCCATATGCCCAAATGTGAACACTGGTAGAGTCTGGGGAAAATAGACCTTGACATTTGGGAGTTGTAGTTGTTGGGATTTATAGTTCACCTACAATCAAAGAGCCTTCTGAACTCGACCAACAATAGAATTGGGTCAGACTTCCCACACAGAATCCCAATGACCACCAGAAAATACTATGTTTTCTGATGGTCTTTGGCGACCCCTTTGACACCCCCTCACGACACCCTCAGGGGTCCCGACCCCCAGGTTGAGAAACACTGCTCTGGGAGGAACTATATCTTGGTAAAACTATGCATCGTTGTGTTCCAGAAGACCAACGAATGGTGACCAAAATGTTTGCCATGAAGGAGGAGGCATTGGAGAGTATGCCAAAGGGACAAGGCGGAGGCGGCCCACTTCTCTCTCTGGACTGTGCTAAGAAGGCACTGTGATGTGACCTCCTGCCCCCCTGGGAAGGACAGAAGGGGGGCCGACCCATCTTCCCTGCTCAGTGACCTTCTTCCACCCCACAACGCCATCGCTCCCTTGGAATGACATTACGACGCAAGCGCAAAAGTATACAGAATGGAAGAGGATTGACCTTTTGTCCTTATGCTAACTCCTTCTCGGCTACAAAGGAATATTCGGCAATGCCCGGAATGTGCCGTGGACTGAATGTGGTTCTCCTCCTCACTGAAAGAAAACGCGGGTGCTATTCTCTTCGCTCTCCCATTTCATTGTTGACTTCTCCATTACCCTCTGAGCAAACCCAGTCGCGTGTCTCGTGACGTGAACCATTTGAGCAATAGAGCGGCTGCCTTTCCCAACAAGGTGAACCGAGGACGGGGCGTTCTTGCTCTCGGCCCCTGCCCAGCCCCCCCCCCTCCACCCATATCATAGGTTGTCTTCACCATCCGGAGGAGAGGAAATGAAGACAAGATTGCAGGTTTACTTTTCCAACCGCTGCTTTTGCCTGAACCCCAGACCCACAGTTGGAATGGCACCGGGTTTCCTGTGATCTGTCCAAATCAGAGATGTTTCACTTCCTCGTCATTCCCCTTTGGCGACCCCGAAAGGACCCCGGTCTCAACGTCACCTCTATTTCTCTCATTTTCTCGCTCTGCTTGAACAGGGGACCGATCCTCCATGCGGCCCGTTTCTGGCCTCCAAGGGTGGGCATCAAACCGAGAGCGGGCAGAGCACCGCCGGACCCTGCGGATGGAAGGAGAGGGGGGTCTCGGCCTCTCCCCCCCCCGCCCCCTTGCCATTCCCCTCCCCGCGCACAGAATGTTATACAAAAGACCCGTCCAACATGGCGGGGAAAGGCGCCTCCCTCCTTCCGGGCAGCGGGGCGAGGACCCCCACCGCTGCTGCCGGGCGGCCGAAAGGGTACAGAGGGGAGGGCGACTATACGCGGGTGGTGGAATGAGGGTGGGGGAGCGTGTTATTGTGTCCGGTGGGGAAGGTGTTGAAGGGGTGCAGGGCTTGCATGCCCGTGATCGTGCTGGGGATCATGGTGATGGTGTTGGGGGTCATCAGGGGGACGTCGTCCGGGGCCCGGCGAAGGGCCAGGGTGTAGTCGGGGGGGCAGGCGGGGCGCAGGATCTCGTGGGGCCGCAGGGGCTCCAGGTCGTGGGCGTCGTGCTCCGAGTGCTTGATCTGGAGGGACATGATCTCCTCCTCCTGCCCGCCGTGCACAAGGTCGTTGGCCGCGCTGCGCTGGGGGCTGAGCCGCCGCCCGCTCCGCAGTTCGTGCCGCTTGTCCCGCTTGTAGTAGAGGGCGGCGAAGGCCAGGATGTTGAGGAAGAGGAGGGAGGCCCCCACGGCCACCGTGACGCTCAGCTCCGTGGAGTAGTCCCGCGAGTCTCCCGGAAAGGGCACGTAGCGCTGCGGCCGCACCACGTCGTCCTCGTCCACGGGGAGCGTGGGCATGGGTCGGCGGGTGGTCAGCGGCCCCGTGCTGGGCCAGCGGGTGACGGCCGGCGGGATGCGGGTGGTGGTGGAGGTGTAGGGGGGCTCGTGGAGGTTGTGGAGGTGGGGCACCAGCTCCAGCCAGAAGGCCACCTTGTTGGCCCGGTAGTTGTCGCGCACCCGGGGCTTGAGGCCGATGTGGAGGTACTGCTTGTCTTTCGTGTTGAACTTGGTCCAGACCACCTCCTCGAAGCGGTTGGGCTTGGTGTGGATGAACTTGGTGTCCTGCGGAACCGGCTGGTTTGGATCTCTGAGGAAACCAGGGAGACACAGAGGTAGGATATGGTTAACAACAACAACAACAACAACAACTAATAATAATAATAATAATAATAATAATAATAATTAACAAGGACAAAGTGGTGAGAAATCCACCCAGGAAATGACTTTCTAGCGTAGGCGTCGGCAAAGTTTGGCCCTCTGTGTGTTTTGGACTCCAACTCCCACAATTCCTAACAGCCTCAGGCTTAAGCAGCTGAGGGGGTAAAGGAAGGGGCCTGAGGCTGTTAGGAATTGTGGGAGTTGGAGTCCAAAACACCTGGAGGGAGGGTCCAACTCGGCCCTCCCTCCAGGGTTGGAATAATGTCCAGGGCGGGAGAAAGAACTCTTTTCAGTTAGAGGAAGGTGTGAATGTTGCAATTGGCCACCTTGATTAGCACTGAATGGCCTTGTAGCTTCAAGGTCTGGCTGCTTACTACATGGAGGAATCCTTTGTTGGGAGGTGACTCACAGCCGTCCTGTGAAATGTCCAGGGTGGGAGAAAGAACTCTTCTTAGTTAGAGGAAGGTGTGAATGTTGCAATTGGCCACCTTGATTAGCATTTGATGGTGTTGCGGCTTCAAGGTCTGGTTGCTTACTACCTGAAGGAATCCTTTGTTGGGAGGTGACTCACAGCCATCCTATGAAATGTCCAGGGTGGGAGCAAGAGCTCTTGTCTGCTTGAGGAAGGTGTGAATGTTGCAATTGGCCACCTTGATTAGCACTGAATGGCCTTGCAGCTTCAAGGTCTGGCTGCTTACTACCTGGGCGAATCCTTTGTTGGGAGGTGAATCACAGCAGTCCTGTGAAATGTCTAGGGTAGGAGAAAGAACTTTTGTCTGCTTGAGGAAGGTGTGAATGTTGCAATTGGCCACCTTGATTAGCACTCAATGGCCTTGCAGCTTCAGGGTCTGGCTGCTTACTGCCTGGGGGAATCCTTTTTCGGAGGTGAATCACAGTAGTCCTGTGAAATGTCAAGGGTGGGAGAAAGAGCTCTTGTTTGCTTGAGGCAGGTATAAATGTTGCAATTTGCAACCTTGATTAGCACTGAATAGCCGCAGCTTCAAGGTCTGGCTGCTTACTACCTGGGGGAAACCTTTGTTGGATTCCCCCAGGCATTTGCAATTGAATGGGCTTGCAGCTTCAAGGTCTGGCTACTTACTACCTGGGGGAATCCTTTGTTACATTCCCCCAGGCATTTGGAATTGAATGGGCTTGCAGCTTCAAGGTCTGGCTGCTTACTACCTGGGGGAATCCTTTGTTGGATTCCCCCAGGCATTTGGAATTGAATAGGCTTGCAGCTTCAAGGTCTGGCTGCTTACTACCTGGGGGAATCCTTTGTTGGATTCCCCCAGGCATTTGGAATTGAATGGGCTTGCAGCTTCAAGGTCTGGCTGCTTACTACCTGGGGGAATCCTTTGTTGGATTTCCCCAGGCATTCGGAATTGAATGGGCTTGCAGCTTAAAGGTCTGGCTGCTTACTACCTGGGGGAATCCTTTGTTGAATTCCCCCAGGCATTTGGAATTGAATGGGCTTGCAGCTTCAAGGTCTGGCTACTTACTACCTGGGGGAATCCTTTGTTGGATTCCCCCAGGCATTTGGAATTGAATGGGCTTGCAGCTTCAAGGTCTGGCTGCTTACTACCTGGGGGAATCCTTTGTTACATTCCCCCAGGCATTTGGAATTGAATGGGCTTGCAGCTTCAAGGTCTGGCTACTTACTACCTGGGGGAATCCTTTGTTGGGAGGTGACTCACAGCAGTCTAGTGATTCCTGCCATGAAAACTTTCGACAAGAGAATAGTAAGACTTTCCACTGAAAGAAACAGCTAGTCAGCCAGAAAAACTGACCCTACTCCCACTTCCAGAGAAAGGCTGAGAAGTGGCCCAAACATGGCGGCCAGAAGCCACACAATCTCACACCTGCTGCACCTGGATGTGCTGGAGTGGCCTGCAATAGTCGCTGACCCCATTCAGTTAGGGGAAAAAGCAATTGAGATACATCAAAGCAAAACACAACAGAACGGGACCGTTATTGAATAACCTTTCCCCACGGCAAATTCCGAAAGGTCTGCCTGCCACGGAGAAGCCACGGAGGGAACCAGTTGAGCCTTTCTAGAACAGGGAGCAGCCTCAAAGGCTGGGAAATCCTCCACGACTTAGATCTCTCCCATCTTTCTACCAGAACTTTCCGGCACTGCTGCGTCCGAGAATTACAGGCTTCTCACTCAGCCAAAGGTTTGGCTCAGCGTCGTCCTTTCTCACTCCCGGCTCCCTCGACATTTGCAGACAGCCCTTCCCTGCACTGCTTTGAAATCTCAATTCAACACTTCCTTGCTTTCCAAACATTTGGAATTGTCATTTAATATTGTTTGTACCCTTCTATAATTTGGTTATACAGTGTTCCCTCACTTTTTGCCGCGGTTACATTCCAGGACCTCCCGCAATAAGGGACACTATATTTATTTTAATATTTATACATTACTAGCCGTCCCCTGCCACGCGTTTCTGTGGCCCAGTCTGTGTATATGTCTGTGTATGTGTGTGTGACATCTCCAGTCCATCCCTTGTTTGGGTATCAGCCAGCACGTCAACGACTTAAATCAAGAAATAGTTTTCTAAGATCAACAGAGACAGTTGCTGGAACACCTCAGCAAGCGAGAGTCCAAAAGTGGCAGGTTCAAACCCAGAACCTCAACAAATGGCTGATACCAAATGAGAGACTCCCCCCTGGGCACACAGAGAGGAAATTACACTGCTTAGCCGATATTGCACCACCTGACATCTGCCGGGAAGTAGCAGCCAATAGTGAAAGGACCAAGGCAGTGACATCTCCAGCTCATCCCTTGTTTGGGTATCAGCCAACACGTCAATGACTTAAATTCAGAAATAGTTTTCTAAGATCTTCAGAGACAGATGCTGGAACACCTCAGCAAGCGAGAGTCCAAAAGTGGCAGGCTCAAACCCAGAATCTCAACAAATGGCTGATACCAAATGAGAGACTCCCCCCTGGGCACACAGAGAGGAAATTACACTGCTTAGCCGATATTGCACCACCTGACATCCGCCGGGAAGTAGCAGCCAATAGTGAAAGGACCAAGGCAGTGACATCTCCAGCTCATCCCTTGTTTGGGTATCAGCCAACACGTCAATGACTTAAATTCAGAAATAGTTTTCTAAGATCTTCAGAGACAGTTGCTGGAACACCTCAGCAAGCGAGAGTCCAAAAGTGGCAGGCTCAAACCCAGAACCTCAACCAATGGCTGATACCAAATGAGAGACTCCCCCCTGGGCACACAGAAGACGGGGTGACTTGGAAGGCGCTGAACAGACTGCGCTCTGGCACCACGAGATGCAGAGCCAACCTTCGGAAATGGGGCCACAAAGTGGAGTCCACGACATGCGAGTGCGGAGAAGAGCAAACCCCTGACCACCTGCTGCAATGCACCCTGAGCCCTGCCACATGCACAAGGGAGGACCTTCTTGCGGCAACACCAGAGGCACTCCAAGGGGCCAGAGACTGGTCAAAGGACATTTAATCAGCTACCAAGCTTGCAAATTCTGTTTTGTCTGTTTGTTTGTTTGTTTTTGTTAAAAATGTAATACAAATGTCTGATTGCTGATGACATGATAAATGTGTGTGTGTATATATGGGTGGGTGTATATATATATGTATATGTGTATATAAGTGGTTTTGTGCATGTGTTGTAATGTATTTTTTTTACTTTTGCCAATTGCAACATTCACACCTTCCACTAACTGACAAGAGTTCTTTCTCCCACCCTGGACATTTCACAGGACTGCTGTGATTCACCTCCCAACAAAGGATTCCCCCCCCCCCCCCCAGGTAGTAAGCAGCCAGACCTTGAAGCTGCATGGCCATTCAGTGCTAATCAAGGTGGCCAATTGCAACATTCACACCTGCCTCCAACAGACAAGCGCTCTTTCTCCCACCCTTGACATTTCACAGGACTGCTGTGATTCACCTCCCAAAAAAGGATTCCCCCAAGTAGTAAGCAGCCAGACCTTGAAGCTGCATGGCCATTCAGTGCTAATCAAGGTGGCCAATTGCAACATTCACACCTGCCTCCAACAGACAAGAGTTCTTTCTCCCACCCTGGACATTTCACAGGACTGCTGTGATTCACTTCCCAACAAAGGATCCCCCCAGGTAGTAAGCAGCCAGACCTTGAAGCTGCATGGCCATTCAGTGCTAATCAAGGTGGCCAATTGCAACATTCACACCTGCCTCCAACAGACAAGAGTTCTTTCTCCCACCCTGGACATTTCACAGGACTGCTGTGATTCACCTCCCAACAAAGGATCCCCCCAGGTAGTAAGCAGCCAGACCTTGAAGCTGCATGGCCATTCAGTGCTAATCAAGGTGGCCAATTGCAACATTCACACCTGCCTCCAACAGACAAGAGTTCTTTCTCCCACCCTGGACATTTCACAGGACTGCTGTGATTCACCTCCCAACAAAGGATCCCCCCAGGTAGTAAGCAGCCAGACCTTGAAGCTGCATGGCCATTCAGTGCTAATCAAGGTGGCCAATTGCAACATTCACACCTGCCTCCAACAGACAAGCGCTCTTTCTCCCACCCTTGACATTTCACAGGACTGCTGTGATTCACCTCCCAAAAAAGGATTCCCCCAAGTAGTAAGCAGCCAGACCTTGAAGCTGCATGGCCATTCAGTGCTAATCAAGGTGGCCAATTGCAACATTCACACCTGCCTCCAACAGACAAGAGTTCTTTCTCCCACCCTGGACATTTCACAGGACTGCTGTGATTCACCTCCCAACAAAGGATCCCCCCAGGTAGTAAGCAGCCAGACCTTGAAGCTGCATGGCCATTCAGTGCTAATCAAGGTGGCCAATTGCAACATTCACACCTGCCTCCAACAGACAAGCGCTCTTTCTCCCACCCTTGACATTTCACAGGACTGCTGTGATTCACCTCCCAAAAAAGGATTCCCCCAAGTAGTAAGCAGCCAGACCTTGAAGCTGCATGGCCATTCAGTGCTAATCAAGGTGGCCAATTGCAACATTCACACCTGCCTCCAACAGACAAGAGTTCTTTCTCCCACCCTGGACATTTCACAGGACTGCTGTGATTCACCTCCCAACAAAGGATCCCCCCAGGTAGTAAGCAGCCAGACCTTGAAGCTGCATGGCCATTCAGTGCTAATCAAGGTGGCCAATTGCAACATTCACACCTGCCTCCAACAGACAAGCGCTCTTTCTCCCACCCTTGACATTTCACAGGACTGCTGTGATTCACCTCCCAAAAAAGGATTCCCCCAAGTAGTAAGCAGCCAGACCTTGAAGCTGCATGGCCATTCAGTGCTAATCAAGGTGGCCAATTGCAACATTCACACCTGCCTCCAACAGACAAGAGTTCTTTCTCCCACCCTGGACATTTCACAGGACTGCTGTGATTCACTTCCCAACAAAGGATCCCCCCAGGTAGTAAGCAGCCAGACCTTGAAGCTGCATGGCCATTCAGTGCTAATCAAGGTGGCCAATTGCAACATTCACACCTGCCTCCAACAGACAAGAGTTCTTTCTCCCACCCTGGACATTTCACAGGACTGCTGTGATTCACCTCCCAACAAAGGATCCCCCCAGGTAGTAAGCAGCCAGACCTTGAAGCTGCATGGCCATTCAGTGCTAATCAAGGTGGCCAATTGCAACATTCACACCTGCCTCCAACAGACAAGCGCTCTTTCTCCCACCCTTGACATTTCACAGGACTGCTGTGATTCACCTCCCAAAAAAGGATTCCCCCAAGTAGTAAGCAGCCAGACCTTGAAGCTGCATGGCCATTCAGTGCTAATCAAGGTGGTCAATTGCAACATTCACACCTGCATCCAACAGACAAGAGTTCTTTTTCCCACCCTGGACATTTCACAGGACTGCTGTGATTCACCTCCCAAAAAAGGATTCCCCCAAGTAGTAAGCAGCCAGACCTTGAAGCTGCATGGCCATTCAGTGCTAATCAAGGTGGCCAATTGCAACATTCACACCTGCCTCCAACAGACAAGAGTTCTTTCTCCCACCCTGGACATTTCACAGGACTGCTGTGATTCACCTCCCAACAAAGGATTCCCCCAGGTAGTAAGCAACCAGACCTTGAAGTTGCATGGCCATTCAGTGCTAATGGTGTTTTTCAGTGTTTTTATGAGTGATGGTCATTTGTTGGACTGCTAGGTGTATTATGTCCAACTTTGGTGTCAATTCATCCAGTGGTTTTTGAGTTAATCCCACAAACGAACATTACATTTTTATTTATATAGATTTTAGTAGTTATACAATATTTTAAGTCTTTATAAACTTACAATAAAGGGAAGGAAAGGAAGGAAAGGCCATTCAAGGCTGGAGGGAGGGAGGACTGAGGAGGGAAAGCACCCTAGAGAGCAGCGGTGGCATATGGAGTATTCATGTAGAGTTGATTTTGTCGTTTGGGAGTAGTAGTTGCTGGGATTTATAGTTCACCTACAATCAAAGAGCATTCCGAACTCTGCCAATGATGGAATTGGGCCAAACTTGCCACACAGACCTCCCATGGCCAACAGAAAATACTGGAAGGGTTTGGTGGGCATTGATCTTGAGTTTTGGAGTTGTAGTTCACTTACATCCAGAGATCACTGTGGACTCAAACAATGATGGATCTGGACCAAACTCTACAAGAATACTCAATATGCCCAAATGTGAACACTGGTGGAGTTTGGGGGAAATAGAATCTTGACATTTGGGAGTTGTAGTTGCTGGGATTTATAGTTCACCTACAATCAAAGAGCAGTCTGAACCCCACCAACGATGGAATTGAACCAAACTTGGCACACAGTTCTCCCATGACCAACAGAAAATACTGGAAGGGTTTGGTGGGCAGTGTCCTTTGGTTTTGGAGTTGTAGTTCACCTACATCCAGAGAGCACTGTGGACTCAAATAATGATGGATCTGGACCAAACTTGGCACAAATACCTAATATGCTGAAATGTGAACACTGGGGGAGTTTGGGGGTAAATAGAGCTTGACATTTGAGAGTTGTAGTTGCTTGGATTTATAGTTCCCTTATAATCAAAGAGCATTCTGAACTCCACCAGTGATAGAATTGGGCCAAACTTCCCACACAGAACCCCATGACCAACAGAAAATACTCTGTTTTCTGATGGTCTTTGGCGACCGCTTTAACACCCCCTTGCAATCCCCCTAGGGATCCCGACCCCCAGGTTGAGAAACGCAGAAATAGTGTATAACTACTAAGACAATGTATAAATATTAAAATAATGTATAAATATTAAATATAGCATCACTACTTTGCAGATTTTCACTTTTCGCTGGTGATCGTGGAACGTAACACCCACAATAAGTGAGGGAACACTGTATGCATTTGTCAGCTTGTTTTATAGTATATTCTTTTGGTTTTTGTATTTCAATCTGGATAATTTGTTTCACAGTTCTATTATGTTGTATGACTCCCTCCATCCCCCATGTACGTACGTGTATTTTAGGTTGCATGCCTTCAACAACAGGTTTCTGCTTCCCTGCAGACTTGGACACAATGGAGCAATGGCTTAAAACTATAGGAAAGGAGGTTCCACCTGAACATTAGGAGGAACTTCCTAACTGTAAGGAGAGCTGTTTAGCAGTGGAACTCTCTGCCTCTGAGTGTGGTGGAGGCTCCTTCTTTGGAGGCTTTGAAGCAGAGGCTGGATGGCCATCTGTTGGGGGTGATTTGAATGCAATATTCCTGCTTCCTGGCAGAATGGGGTTGGACTGGATGGCCCATGAGGTCTCTTCCAACTCTAGGATTCGATGAATCTATGTAAATGCTTCACCTGGAAGCCTAGGCATCATTCATTTCAGATAGAAATAAAATTCATTATGCTCAAAAATAATATGCAAGGGAATGTATCATTTGCATAATATGCCAGCATACTACATATAAATAAATGGCAACAGTAACGTAAATAATGGCAACAGTAACGTAAATAATCTAGTGCCATGAGTGTCGTCTTACCCAGTCTTGGCGAAATTGGTCCAGTAGGTCATGACAACCGCGCTCAGCATGACATCGTTCTTGGAGAAGTTGCACGGGAAGAGGTCCGTGGCTCCGATCATGGGCACGCCAAAGACGTACGGGATCTCATCTCCATGGGCGGCATCTGCCCACTCGGGCCGCGTGTCGGTCTGGCAGTGGTGGTAGAAGGTGTAGAAGTAGACGGGAGACTGGTACTCGGCGTGCAGCTTGGCGGTGGCCACGGCAGGCGCCACCCACTGGTGGTCCGTGAAGAGGGCCAGGAGGGTCTTGCGCCGCATCTCGCCGTTGTCCCGGTCGGCCCAATCCGTGTACATGAACTTGATGGTCTCCCGCAAGATGTCCTTGCCCTCCGGGTATCCGTACAAGTTGTCCACGAAGTTGGAGATGGTGAAGTCGAAGTAGCTGGCCGAAATGCCATCTTCGTTCTCCATGGAGTCCTCCACGAACTTCAGGCCTTCCCCCTGGTTGACACCGATGAGGATGTCGTAGTTGAGGAACTCCCCTTGCTGCATCAGGATCTCCGGGTCGTCCGGCACCACATCCCCGTCCACCACGGGCCCGAAAGCAATGTGGTATCGAGCCGGCTGGATGTCCTGGTCCACCAGTTCCCGGTAGGGCTTGCGCCGAAGGCAGTCAACCGTGTTGCTGGTGTCCATGTGATCGCAGCCCACCTTGGAGGCCAGCATGCGGGTGTACTTGAGGGGCTGGTAGTTGACTGACCAGCTGGAGATGGCTGTGCCGCTCTGAGCAATGGCTTTCTGGAACAGACCTGGGAAGAGGGAGGGAAATCATCAGTCACAAAGCTTTGGGAAGAGGTGGCAAAAGGGGAAGGTGAGAAGCTCTCCTTGCGGCAACAGTTCAAGGTTGGCTTCCATCAGACGTTGGCTACAGAGATGTGCTGGAGGACCAAGAGATCCCTAGAAAAGTGCTCTCTCAGAAAAAAAAAATACTAAGAGATGGAGGTCTGGAAGGCTGACTGGAAAGTAGAGTCTGGGGTTAGGGCAGGCATGTGCAAACTTCAGCCCTCCAGGTGTTTTGGACTTCAAAAGTGGCAGGCTAGGCCACTACATCAGCAAGCAAGAGTCCAAAAGTGGCAGGCTAAGCCACTAACACCTCAGCAAGCGAGAGTCCCAAAGTGGCAGGCTAAGACCCTTCTTATAGCAAGCGAGAGTCCAAAAGTGGCAAGCTAAGTCACTAATACCTCAGCAAGCGAGAGTCCAAAAGTGCCAGTCTAAGACCCTTTTTATTGCGAGAGTCCAAAAGTGGCAAACTAAGCCACTGATACTTCAGCAGGCGAGAGTCCAAAAGTGGCAGGCTAGGCCACTAATACCTCAGCAAGCAAGAGTCCAAAAGTGGCAGGCTAAGACCCTTCCTATAGCAGGCAAGAGTCCAAAAGTGCCAGGCTAAGCGACTAACACATCAGCAAGTGAGAGTCCAAAAGTGGCAGGCTAAGACCCTTCTTATTGCAAGCGAGAGTCCAAAAGTGCCAGGCTAAGCCACTAATACCTAAGCAAGCGAGAGTCCAAAAGTGGCAGGCTAAGCCACTAATACCTCAGCAAACAAGAGTCCAAAAGTGGCAGGTTAAGACCCTTCCTATAGCAAGCGCGAGTCCAAAAGTGGCAGGCTAAGACCCTTCTTATAGAAACACCAGAGGCACTCCAAGTGGCCAGCTACTGGTCAAAGGACATTTAATAGAATTTAATAGAAGTTTGCAAACTTTGAAAATAGATTACAACCGTACTCTTGGTTTGCTCCTGATACGATAAATAAATAAATAACAGCCTCAGGCCCCTTCCTTTGCCCCCTCAGCTGCTTAAGCAGCTGAGGGGGTAAAGGAAAGGGCCTGAGGCTGTTAGGAATGATGGGAGTTGAAGTCCAAAACACCTGGAAGGCCAAAGGTGTCATACAAATTGCTAATTTGCCCTCAGACTTACAATCTAGATACGACACAGAAGGAAATGTCTAGGAAGACACCTGCATTGTGCACCAGCCTCCCCAAAAACGAGGCAAAAGGTGAACTTTCCAGCCCAGGAGTTTTAGGAAAGGCTTACCTTCCGAATGGTGGGAGAGGATGAGGAGGTTGACGCAGGAGGCGCCGGCCCCCGAGCCGAAGATGGTGATCCGCTCGGGGTCTCCCCCGAAATGGCCGATGTTCTCATTCAACCACCGCAAGGCCTGGATTTGGTCGAGGAGGCCGTAGTTTCCCTTGGCCGATTGGTCGCCGGTGCTCATGAAGCCTGAAGAGGAGGAAATGCAAACCCTGGCGTCAGGAAGAACCACCTTGGGCGACCCGTCTGCTATTGGGACACATTTGGGGTGGAAGGGAAGGGAATCCCCAAAGAAACCCTTTTCCCTTTGACTATTTCCTTGCAAAAAGAGAAAATCATAATTGGAGAGAACGAAATGTGTGCCATTTGGTTGGTCAAAAGGGCCAAGGTAGCATTGTGGCCTGAGTGCTGGACTATTTAATTAATTTACCATATATACCCGAGTATAAGCCAACCCGAATACAAACTGAAACACCTAATTTCAGCACAAAAGTCTGGGAAAACGTAATAACTCGAGTATAAGTCGCGGGTGGGAAATGCAGCCGCTACTGGTCAGGTTTCAAAATAAAAATAGATACCAATACAATTGAATTAATTGAGGTATCAATACGTTAAATGTTTTTGAATATATAATACTGATATTCTACTATGCTAATAATATAATATAATATATTTTATGTATTGTATATACTCAAGTATAAGCCTAGTTTTTCAGCCCTTTTTTAAGGCTGAAAAAGTCCCCCTCAACTTATATTGAAGTCAAGGTTATTTATCATTTTACTCTATTATTATTATTATTATTATTATTATTTATTTTACACAATTATTATTATTAGTATTATTACATTTATTATTCTATTGTTACTGTTATTATTCAATTTCCATTATTTTACTCTATTTATTATTGTTATTATTGCATTTATTATTCTATTATTACTGTTATTATTACATTTCCATTATTTTACTCTATTATTATTGTTATTATTACATTTATTATTTTACTCTATTATTATTGGAAGGATACATAAGCGCATTTACATTGAAGACGTTTAGGGATTCACTCTATTTATTATTGTTATTATTACATTTATTATTTTCCTCTATTATTACTGTTATTATTACATTTCCATTACTTTACTCTATTTATTACTGTTATTATTGCATTTATTACTCTATTATTACTGTTATTACATTTCCATTATTTTACTCTATTATTATTATTGTTATTATTACATTTCCATTATTTTACTCTATTATTATTATTGTTATTATTACATTTCCATTATTTTACTCTATTATTATTATTGTTATTATTACATTTCCATTATTTTACTCTATTATTATTGGAAGGATACATAAGCACATTTACATTGAAGAAGTTTAGGGTTTCATTCTATTTATTTCACTATTTATTATTATTGTTATTATTATTTATTATTTTCCTCTATTATTACTGTTATTATTACATTTCCATTACTTTACTCTATTTATTACTGTTATTATTGCATTTATTATTCTACTATTACTGTTATTACATTTCCATTATTTTACTCTATTATTATTGTTGTTATTATTACATTGATTATTTTACTCTATTATTATTGGAAGGATACATAAGCTAAGCACATTTACATTGAAGAAGTTTAGGGTTTCACTCTATTTATTTCACTATTTATTATTGTTATTATTATTTATTATTTTCCTCTATTATTACTGTTATTATTACATTTCCATTATTTTACTCTATTATTGTTATTATTATTACATTTATTATTTTCCTCTATTATTACTGTTATTATTACATTTCCATTATTTTACTCTATTATCATTGTTATTATTACATTTATTATTTTACTCTATTATTATTGGAAAGATACATAAGCACATTTACACTGAAGACGTTTAGGGATTCACTGTATTTATTTCACTCTATTTATTATTGTTATTATTACATTTATTATTTTTCCTCTATTATTACTGTTATTATTACATTTCCATTATTTTACTCTACTATTATTATTGTTATTATTATTACATTTATTATTTTCCTCTATTATTACTGTTATTATTACATTTCCATTATTTTACTCTATTATTATTATTATTGTTATTATTATTATATGTATTGTTTTACTCTATTTATTTTTATTAGAAGGATACGCAAGCATATTTACATTGAAGAAGTTTAGAATAATGGTTTAATCAGAGTTGGGTGGTCTAATCTTAAATTACATTTTTATGTAAATATTCAAAAACATTTAACCCACTGATACCTCAATTAATGTCATTGTATTGGTATCTATTTTTATTTTGAATTTGCATTTCCCACCCTCGGCTTATACTCGAGTCAATACGTTTTCCCAGTTATTTGTGGTAAAATTAGGTGCCTCGGCTTATATTTGGGTCGGTTTATACTCGAGTATATACGGTATATATATCTGGTAAGCTGCCCTGAGTCCCCTTCGGGGTGAGAAAGGATGACATATAAATGACATAAATAAACAATTTTTTTTTACATACAACTGTAATTTAAGATAACAACTCTGATTAAACCATTCTTCTAACCTTCTTCAATGTAAATGTGCTTACGTATCCTTCCAATAATAATAAAGAAACTAAAATAATAAATGTAATAATAATAATAATAGAGCCAAATAATGGAACAGTAATAACAGAGTAAAATAATAAACTTAATAATAATAATAATAACAATAACAAATAATAATAACAATGTATTGTCGAAGGCTTTCATGGCCAGAATCACTGGGTTGTTGTAGGTTTTTTGGGGCTATGTGGCCATGTTCTAGAGGCATTCTCTCCTGACGTTTCGCCTGCATCTATGGCAAGCATCCTCAGAGGTAGTGAAGTCACTCACTACCTCTGAGGATGCTTGCCATAGATGCAAGCAAAACGTCAGGAGAGAATGCCTCCAGATCATGGCCACATAGCCCCAAAAAACCTACAACCCAATAATAACAATAATAAATAGAGTCAAATAATAAATGTAATTGAATATTTACATAAAATTGTAACTTAAGATAAGGCTGTCCAACTTTGATTAAACCAGTATTCTAACCTTCTTCAATGTCAATGTGCTTACGTATCCTTCCAATAATAATAAAGAGAGTAAAATAATAAATGTAATATTAATAAAAATAATAATAATAGTCAAATAAGAGAAGTGTAATAATAGAATAAAATAATAAACTTAATAATAATAGAGTAAAATAACAAATAATAATAACAATAATAAATAGAGTCAAACAATAAATGTAATAATAACAACAATAATAATAAAGTAAAATAATAAATGTAATAATAATAATAATAATAATAATAATAGAGTATTTATTAATAAATAATAAATAAAATATCGAATTGCAAAGACTCTGGCACAAGCCAGTCAAGGTGGTCCCAGTGGTGATTCATCTGAGAATGCAAGCTGTTAATGGTTCCGGCCCAAGATACCTAGCTGACCGCATCTCGGCCTATGAACCCACCCGAACTTTGAGATCTTCCGGGGAGGCCCTGCTCTCGATCCCGCCAGCCTCTCAAGCACGGTTGGCGGGGACGAGAGATAGGGCCTTCTCGGTGGTGGCTCCTCGGCTGTGGAACGCCCTTCCTGTAGATGTTAGGCTGGCACCATCTCTCATGACATTCCGTAGAAAGTTGAAGACCTGGATGTTTGTGCAGGCGTTTGAGTAATTCAGTGCAATTCTGGTAATTTGAACATAGGAACGGAACAATGACGTCGAATCTGGATCACGCTTGGATGATGAGGCGATCGAGGGTGGGTTTTGTGATTATGGTATATTGTTTGTCTATTAGCTAGTAATGGAAATGTGTAATTTAACTGTTGTGGTATATTAATTATTGCTGTTTTTATTGTCTTTGTTGTTTGCTGTCTGGAAACCGCTGTGAGTCGCCCTCGGGCTTGAGATACAGCGGTATACAAGAATAGTAAATAAATAAAATAAATAAATGGTGATTGTGTTGATGTGAGTATTGTGCGTCGTTGAGCAAGTAAATTCAAAGATGTTGAGGTGGGAACATCTGACTTGCATGACAAACAAAGAGTTGGACGTCCTGTGACAGCAACCACCGAGTTTCACAAGCAAAAGGCTGACAGGACGATCGTCGTATCACTAAGAGAGAAATTTCAAGCATTTCACAAGAACGTGTGGGTCATATTATTGCTTTGCTTGGCTGTCGGAAGATCTGTGCATGATGGGGACCCAGGATGCTGACGCCTGAGATGAAAGCGCACAGACTTCTTCCATGACAGCTTCAGAAACTTGGTTGTCTTTGGCAGAAACGTATCCAATTTTCTGGTGATTATGTGGAAAAGTGAATAGTGGTGGTTAAAGAGCACAAAGATCCATTGCCTAGTCAAAGCCATGGTATTCCCTGTAGTCACCTACGGATGTGAGAGCTGGACCTTAGGGAAGGCTGAGCGAAGGAAGATAGAAGCTTTTGAACTGTGGTGTTGGAGGAAAATGCTGAGAGTGCCTTGGTCTGCCAGAAGATCCAACCAGTCCATCCTCCAGGAAAGAAAGCCCGACTGCTCACTGGAGGGAAGGAGACTAGAGACAAAGTGGAAGTACTTTGGCCACATCATGAGGAGACAGCAAAGCCTAGAGAAGGGAATGATGCTGGGGAAAGGGGAAGGCAAAAGGAAGAGGGGCCGACCAAGGACAAGATGGATGGATGGCATCCTTGAAGCGACTGGACTGACCTTGAAGGAGCTGGGGGTGGTGACGGCCGACAGGGAGCTCTGGCGTGGGCTGGTCCATGAGGTCACGAAGAGTCAGAGACGACTGCACGAATGAACAACAACAAAGAGCACATTCTAAGGATTATTTCTGCATTGGAGTTATTAAAATATTCCCATCCAAACCCAAGGAACGAAGGTGGAGGCATTGCTTTTCATTCAACCCTCGCATCTGGGTGAGAGATCTAGTGAGCTGCAGTTTTACAAGGTCTTTATCCTTATCCAAGACTGCAGGTGCTCCGTCACACGACACCTCCCAGGAGAGATCTTGGAATCCAAGTTAAACATGAGCCAACAATGTGATGTGGCGGCAAAAAAAGCCAATGGGATTTTGACCTGCATCAAGAGTAGCCTAGTGCCTAGATCCAGGGAAGTCATGCTCCCCATGCTCTATTCTGCTTTGGTTACACCACACCTGGAATATTGTGTCCAATTCTGGGCACCACAATTCAAGAGAGATATTGACAAGCTGGAATGTGTCCAGAGGAGAGCGACTAAAATGATCAAGGGTCTGGAGAACAAGCCCTATGAGGAGTGGCTTAAGGAGCTGGGCATGTTTAGCCTGAAGAAGAGAAGGCTGAGAGGGGATATGATAGCCATGTATACATATGTGAAGGGAAATCCTAGGGAGGAGGGAGCAAACTTCCTTTCTGCTTCCTTGGAGACTAGGACGTAATGGAGCAATGGCTTCAAACTACAAGAGAGGAGATTCCATCTGAACATGAGGAAGAACTTCCTGACTGTGAGAGCCGTTCAGCAGTGGAACTCTCTGCCCCGGAGGGAGTGTGGTGGAGGCTCCTTCTTTGGAAGCTTTTAAACAGGGGCTGGATGGCCATCTGTCAGGGGTGATTTGAATGCAATATTCCTGCTTCTTGGCAGAATGGGGTTGGACTGGATGGCCCAGGAGGTCTCTTCCAACTCTTTGATTCTATGATTTTATGATTCTATGATTCCATAGCGGTTCAAGTGGTGTCAAGTGGTCTACAGTGTAGATGCTCCCTTAATGTAAATGCTCACCCAGCTCTTCCCCTGATTAGTTGCCAAGCCGAAAGCGAGGATGTCAAGGAAGGAAGTGGCGGGTGTTGTGCCCCCGTTTCCAACCAAAGGGAAGCGATCGATCGGAAGGCCTGCCTCCTGCCTCTTGCTCAAACCCTGCGTTTGCACACGAGCAATCTCCTCCAAAATTAATCATCGTTCCGTCCTGGGGCCCTTTCGCTGGAGATAACGAGGCCTTGCCGTTAATTATTAAAAGCGTTTTAATGAAATATTAATTCCGGCTGCGCCTGGGTAAATTTCACACCCATAAGGGGAACAAAAGGAGGGGGCGGGCAGGGAGGGACCCCGATGGGAGATGGAGAAGGGGCTGCGGGAAAGTCAAGGATTGCGGTGGACGGTCAAGGCCAGAATCCCCCCTGGACAAGAGGGTCTGAAGCCAAAAGAGGGCTGGTTTTGCATCCCGTGCATTACTCGGGCAGCTGACCCCTTCTGCCTATATGCATCTGAACACGCTGCCCTACTACCAAGCCACATCTCTCCCTTTATGGGGATTTCAGTGCATGTGCAAAAGGATGCTTCATCTCCAAGGAGAAAAGTTATGTTGGCAAAGTTACTTGTTTAGACTCTCTAATAAGATCTTGGAGTCCTCGTGGACAACAAGTGAAACATGAGCCAAGAATGTGATGTGGCGGCAAAAAAAGTCAATGGGATTTTGGCCGGCATCAAGAGGAGCATAGTGTCTAGATCTAAGGAAGTCATGCTCCCCATGCTCTATTCCGCTTTGGTGAGACCACACCTGGAATATTGTGTCCAATTCTGGCCACCACAATTGAAGAGAGATATTGACAAGCTGGAATGTGTCCAGAGGAGGGCGACTCAAATGATCAAGGGTCTGGAGAACAAGCCCTATGAGGAGCGGCTTAAAGAGCTGGGCAAATTCTGGGCACCACATTGGAAAAGAGATATTGACAAGCTGGAATGTGTCCAGAGGAGGGCGACTAAAATGATTAAGGGTCTGGAGAACAAGCCCTATGAGGAGTGGCTTAAAGAGCTGGGCAAATTCTGGGCACCACATTGGAAAAGAGATATTGACAAGCTGGAATGTGTCCAGAGGAGGGCGACTCAAATGAGGGTCTGGAGAACAAGCCCTATGAGGAGTGGGTTAAGGAGCTGGGCATGTTTAGCCTGAAGAAGAGAAGGCTGAGAGGAGATATGATAGCCATGTATCAATATGTGAGAGGAAGCCACAGGGAGGAGGAGGGAGCAAGCTTCCTTTCTGCTTCCCTGGAGACTAGGATGCAATGGAACAATGGCTTCAAACTACAAGAGAGGAGATTCCATCTGAACATGAGGAAGAACTTCCTGACTGTGAGAGCTGTTCAGCAGTGGAACTTTCTGCCCCGGAGTGTGGTGGAGGCTCCTTCTTTGGAAGCTTTTAAACAGAGGCTGGATGGCCATCTGTCAGGGGTGATTTGAATGCAGAATGGGGTTGGACTGGATGGCCCAGGAGGTCTCTTCCAACTCTTGATTCTATGAATAATATATATTTGGGCCTTTAGGTTCTTTATTAGCACTTTATACTTCTGAAATCGAATACTGTTGTTTTGTCTACAGCAATTGTTGTATTTTATTGTCTTTACCAGGGAGTACTGTGAACCTATTCAACCTGTATGCAGTTTTATCTACTATTCTGAAGCCTTTGACTGTGTGGATCATAATAAATGGTGGCAAGTTCTTGGTGGGATGGGCATCCCAAGCCCCCTTCGCTCTCTCCTGACAAGGAATCTGTCCAAGGACCAAGGAGCAACAGTCAGAACTGACCACGGAACAACAGACTGGTTCAAGATTGGGAAAGGCGTACAACAGGGTTGTATCCTCTCCCCCAACCTATTCAACTTGTATGCAGAACACATCATGCGAGGATGTGCGGGGCTTGACGAATGCAAAGCTGGGGTGAAAATGGCTGGAAGAAACATTCACAACTTTAGATATGCAGATGACACCACTTTGATGGCCGAAAGCAAGAGGAGATGAGAAGCCATCTAACCAAGGTGAAAGAAGAAAGGGCAAAAACTGGGTTGCAGTAAAACAAGATTATGGCAACAAGAATGATTGACAACTAGGAAATAGAGGGAGAAAATGTGGAGGCAGGGACAGGGTTTGTATTTCTAGGTGAAAAGATTACTGCAAACGCAGACTGCAATCAGGAGACGCTTACTTCTTGGGAGGGGAGCAATGACCAATCTTGATAAAATAGCGAAGAGTAGAGACATCAGACTGGCAACAAAGATCCATTGCCTAGTCCAAGCCATGGTCTTCCCTGTAGTCACCTACGGATGTGAGAGCTGGACCAGAAGGAAAGCTGAGCAAAGGAAGAGAGGTGCTTTTGAGCTGTGGTGTTGGAGGAAAGTGCTGAGAGTGCCTTGGACTGAGAGAAGATCCAACCCGTCCAGGAAATAAAACCTGACCGCTCATTGGAGGGAAGGATACTAGAGGCAAAGTTGAAGTACTTTGGCCACATCATGAGAAGAAAGGGAAGCTTAGAGGAGACAACAATGCTGAGGAAAATGGAAGGAAAAAGGAAGAGGGGCCAACCAAGGGCAAGATGGATGGATGAGATCCTTGAAGGGCCTGGCTTGACCTTGAAGGAGCTGGGGGTGGAGACAACCGACAGGGAGTTCTGGCATGGACTGGTCTATGAGGTCACAAAGAGTCGGAAATGACTGAATGAATGGACAACATCAGCACTGTGAATTTGTGATGTTGGGGTGATTGTTTATTGTCTACTTGTATGTTTTGTTTTGCACTTGTTGTATTTTGCATGTCACACCTTGAGTGTTTTGTGTTCTGCCCTGAGTCCCTCTGGGAGATGGTAGCAGGATCTAAATAAAAAACTATTATTATTATTATTATTATTATTATTATTATTATTATTAGAAACACAACAAGATGAGTCCACAGCAGACACTCTGCTGGCAGTTGTATTGGATCACACGTCGGACCCTTCCCAAGTGTCTAGGACTGTGTGATGTATCAGCGAATAATGCATGCAGATCCCAGTAAGGTGGCCTTCTGCACCTGGCAGATGGTAATTTTGTCAGCACCGATTGTGTTTAAGTGCAGGCCAAGGTCTTGAGGCACTGCACCCAGTGTGCCCATCACCACTGGGACCACCTTGACTGGCTTGTGCCAGAGTCTTGTTATTATTATAATAAGATTATTATTATTATTACTATTATTATTATTATTACAGAGTTGTGTTGTTATTATTATTATTTCAAGCACAACAAAATTAGTACACAGCAAACAAGATCACTCTGCTGGCTGTTGTATTGGATCACACGTCGGACCCTTCCCAAGTGTCTAGGACTGTGTGATGTATCGGTGAATAATGCAGATGGTAATCTTGTCAGCACCGATTGTGTTTAAGTGCAGGCCAAGGTCTTTAGGCACTTCACCCAGTGTGCCCATCACCACTGGGACCACCTTGACTGGCTTGTGCCAGAGTCTTGTTATTATCATAATAAGAGTATTATTATTATAACAGAGTGTTGTTGTTGTTATTATTTCAAGCACAACAAAATTAGTCGGACCCTTCCCAAGTCTGATGAGGATCACACGTAGGACCCTTCCCAGGTGTCTAGGACTGTGTGATGTACAGGGTTAGTCAAAATGCATAGGCCAATAAGCCATTCAATTGAATGGCTTATTGGCCTATGCATTTTGACTAACCCTGTATTGGCGAATAATGCGTGCAGATCCCAGTAAGGTGGCCTTTTGCAGCTGGCAGATGGTAATTTTGTCAGCACCGATTGTGTTTAAGTGCAGGCCAGGGTCTTTAGGCACTGCGCCCAGTGTGCCAATCACCACTGGGACCCCCTTGACTGGCTTGTGCTGGAGTCTTTGCAGTTTGATCTTTTATTTATTATTTATTAATACATTCTCTATTTATTTTTATTTTACTTTATTATTGTTGTTATTATTACATTTTTTATTTTATTCTATTTATTATTGTTATTATTTGTTATTTTATCCTATTTTTATTATTACACTTCCATTATTTGACTATTATTAGACTCTATTATTATTATTATTATTACATTTATTATTTTACTCTCTTTATTATTAGAAAGATACATAAGCACATTACATTGAGGAAGGGTTTTAAAAAAGGCTGTTAAAAAACATGTTTTCCACATTCACAAGAGAATTGTACCTCCCGCTTTTTTTCCATGTCAGGAGCAACTTGAGAAACTGCAAGTCGCTTCTGGCGTGAGAGAATTGGCCATCTGCAAGGACGTTGCCCAAGGAATGCCCAGATATTTTGATGTTTTACCATCCTTTATTTACAGTATTTCTATACCGCTTTTTTCACCCGTAGGGGGACTCAAAGCGGTAGGAGGCTTCTCTCATGTCACTGCATGGGGAGCTGGAGCTGACAGAGGGAGCTCACCCGCACTCTCCGCGGATTCAAACCTCCAACCTGTCTGTCTTCAGTCCTGCCGGCACAAGGGCTTCCATGGCTGGAATCACTGGGTTGTTGTGAGTTTTCTGGGTTGTCTGGCCATGTTCCAGAAGCATTCTCTCCTGACATTTTGCCACCGGGAGATCCACGTGTTCCCCCATCCCAAGCAAATTAGGAGGCTGGACTGATTTTTAGAGTCCACAAATCTGGGGCTGGACAAGCAACTCAGTGTAAAACCCAAAGTTATTCCTTCAGTCAGTGATCGAACACACACACACACACACATATATTAGCATCATGTTTGTGGGTCCCTGAACCCTATTTCTTGTGAGACCCCTTGCCAGTCCCAAAAGCCTCTCATAACCTATAATTTTAAAAAATGATGTGTTTTCCATGTAATGTTTGCCCCCAAATCATGCAGAAACTATAACATACGAAAACATGCAAAAATATATTTTTTTTCCTGAAGCTGCCCAGAGTCTGCAATACCTCCATTTCCCTCTTCTAAATGATATGACAAGATGTATTTTTGAAGGCTTTCATGGCTGGAATCACTGGGTTGTTGTGAGTGTCTGGCCATGTTCCAGAAGCATTCTCTCCTGACATTTCGCCTGCATCTGTGGCAGGCACCTTCAAAGGTTGTGAGGTCTGTTGGAAATGAGGCAAGTGGGGTTTATATATCCGTGGAATGATGTCCAGGGTGGGAGAAAGAACTCTTCCACCAGGCAGGAAGCAGCTAGGCTTTGACGCTACAAGACCATTAAATGCCAATCAAGGTGGCCAATGGCAACTTTCACACTTGCCTTAAACAAACAAGAGTTCTTTCTCCCACCGTGGACATCATTCCGGCTTTCATGGCCAGAATCACTGGGTTGCTGTGAGTGTTCCGGGCTGTCTGGTCATGTTCCAGAAGCATTCTCTCCTGACATTTCGCCTGCATCTGTGGTAGGCATCCTCAAAGGTTTCAAGGTCTGTTGGAAAAGAGGCTAGTGGGGTTTATATATCTGTGGAATGATATTCAGGGTAGGAGAAAGAACTCTTCCACTAGGCAGGAAGCAGCCAGGCTTTGATGCTGCAAGACCATTAAGTGCTAATCAAGGTGGCCAATGGCAACTTTCGCACTTGCCTTAAGCAAACAAGAGTTCCTTCTCCCACCGTGGACATCATTCCACAGGTATGTAAACCCCACTTGCCTAGTTTCCAACAGACCTCACAACCTCTGAGGATGCCTGCCATAGATGTGGGCGAAACGTCAGGAGAGAATGTTGTGAGTTTTCCGGGCTGTATGCTAATCAAGGTGGCCAATGGAAACATTTACACCTGACTCCAACAGACAAGAGTTCTTTCTCCCACCCTGGATGTAATTCCACAGGTATATAGACCTCACTTGCATCCTTTCCAACAGACCTCACAACCTCTGAGGATGCCTGCCATAGATGTGGGCGAAACGTCAGGAGAGAATGTTGTGAGTTTTTTCCGGGCTGTATGCTAATCAAGGTGGCCAATGGAAACATTTACACCTGACTCCAACAGACAAGAGTTCTTTCTCCCACCCTGGATGTAATTCCACAGGTATATAGACCCCACTTGCCTAGTTTCCAACAGACCTCACAACCTCCGAGGATGCCTGCCATAGATGTGGGCGAAACGTCAGGAGAGAATGTTGTGAGTTTTCCGGGCTGTATGCTAATCAAGGTGGCCAATGGAAACATTTACACCTGACTCCAACAGACAAGAGTTCTTTCTCCCACCCTGGATGTAATTCCACAGGTATATAGACCTCACTTGCATCCTTTCCAACAGACCTCACAATCTCTGAGGAAGCCTGCCATAGATGTGGGCGAAACGTCAGGAGAGAATGCTTCTGGGACATGTCATACAGCCCGGAAAACTCACAACAACCCAGATATGGCAGGAGTTAATTTCCCTGCCATTTTGAGAGTGGTTAAAGAAGAAAATGAAGTTATTTTCCTGAATGGAGGAATGGCGTGAGAGGGAAATGGACTCTTGACCCTTAGGTTAATTTGCTCCATCCTCCAGGACTCTGGGATTCTGGCAGTTGTTACCCTCGAAAGTAACTTTTGCAAGGGAGAAGTCGTGACCCTGAGCACCCCGAGTTGCCTAAGTTGCACCGTGCGCCCGCCTCCCCCGTACCCAGCACGCCGAGCCGGTAGTTCATGGTGACGACAATCACGTTGCCGTATGCAGCCAAAACGCTGCCGTCGAACATGTTCCCCGTTCCTTCCATGTAGGATCCGCCGTGGATGAAGAGCATGACGGGCTTCTTGCCGCTGTCCCGGATATCTGCGAGGCGAGAAGGGAGAGACGGGGTGGCGTGAGGGAGGGAAGTGGAGAAGCAAAGCTGAATTCTTTTCTCTCTCTCCCCCCCCCCCCCCCCACTCCAATTTCCTTTCTTTCCAAGTCAAGTTTCCACCTCACCCCCACCCAACCGCAACACTCAGTTCCTTGATACCAGGTAATGGTTGTGTGGTAACAGTCTTGGACAGCCATGGCTCCCAAAGTGACCCAAAACCAAGGTTTCAACATCTGTTATAGAACTCCAGTATGCTGATGACAACGTCGTTTGTGCTCATTCAGAAGATCTACAAGTCACTCACTTTGCAGAAGCACTGGAGCGGAAATAATTGATCAGACAATTGGCAAGCTACTTAACCTCAGCAGACTGAAAGCCAAAACCAAGGTTTCAACAACATCTGTTATAGAACTCCAGTATGCTGATGACAACATCGTTTGTGCTCATTCAGAAGATCTACAAGTCACTCTAAACACCTTTGCAGAAGCACGGGAGCGGAACTCATTGATCAAGCTATTTAAAAACAGCAGACTGAAAGCCAAAACCAAGGTCACAACAACATCTGTTATAGAACTCCAGTATGCTGATGACAACGACGTCTGTGCTCATTCAGAAGATCTACAAGTCACTCACTTTGCAGAAGCACTGGTGTGGAAATCATTGATCAGACAGACGGCAAGCTATTTAATCTCAGCAGACTGAAAGCCAAAACCAAGGTTTCAACAACATCTGTTATAGAACTCCAGTATGCTGATGACAATGTTGTCTGTGCTCATTCAGAAGATCTACAAGTCACTCTAAACACCTTTGCAGAAGCACTGGAGCGGAAATCATTGATCAGACAGATAGCAAGCTATTTAATAACAGCAGACTGAAAGCCAAAACCAAGGTTTCAACAACATCTGTTATAGAACTCCAGTATGCTGATGACAATGTTGTCTGTGCTCATTCAGAAGATCTACAAGTCACTCACTTTGCAGAAGCATTGGAGCAGAAATCATTGATCAGACAGACGGCAAGCTATTTAACCTCAGCAGACTGAAAGCCAAAACCAAGGTTTCAACAACATCTGTTATAGAACTCCAGTATGCTGATGAGAACATCGTCTGTGCTCATTCAGAAGATCTACAAGTCGCTCTAAACACCTTTGCAGAAGCACTGGAGTGAAAATCATTGATCAGACAGATGGCAAGCTATTGAACCCCAGCAGACTGAAAGCCAAAACCAAAGTTTCAACAACATCTGTTCTAGAACTCCAGTATGCTGATGACAACATCATCTGTGCTCATTCAGAAGATATACAAGTCACTCTAAACACCTTTGCAGAAGCACTGGAGCGGAAATCATTGATCAGACAGATGGCAAGCTATTTAACCTCAGCAGATTGAAAGCCAAAACCAAGGTTACAACATCTGTTATAGAACTCCAGTATGCTGATGACAATGCCGTCTGTGCGCATTCAGTAGAAGACCTACAAGCCACTCTAAACACCTTCGCAGAAGCATATGAGAAGCTTGGCCTGTCATTGAACATCGAGAAAACCAAAGTGCTCTTCCATCAGTCACCGGCCAATCCCTCTCCAATGCCAGAAATACAGCTTAATGGTGTAACATTAGAACATGTTGACCATTTCCGCTCCCTTGGCAACCACCTCTCCACCAAAGTCAACACTGACACTGAAATACAACACCGTCTGAGCTCTGCGAGTGTATTGTCGAAGGCTTTCATGGCTGGAATCACTGGGTTGTTGTAGGTTTTTCATGCTATGTGGCCACGTTCTAGAAGCATTCTCTCCTGACATTTCACCTGCATCTATGGGAAGCATCCTCAGAGGTTGTGAGACCTCACAACATCTGAGGATGCTTGCCATAGATGCAGGCGAAACATCAGGAGAGAATGCTTCTAGAACATGGCTGTATAGCCCAAAAAACCTACAACAACCCAGAAGCACAGAGTGTTTGAGGACTAGGACATCTGTAGTGTTGCCTCCAAACAATCCTGCAAATCTCTTGGGAAGACAGGCAGACAAATATCAGCGTGCTGGAAGAAGAAGGAAAGACCACCAGCATTGAAGCCAAGCTCCTACACCACCAACTCTGCTGGACCAGCCACGTTATCCGAATGCCCGACCACCATCTCCGAAAGCAGTTGCTCTACTCCAGTGGTTCTCAACCTGGGGTCCCCAGATGTTTTTGGCCTACAACTCCCAGAAATCTCAGCCAGTTTATCAGCTGTTAGGATTTCTGAGAATTGTAGGCCAAAAACATCTGGGGACCCCAGGTTGAGAACCACTGCTCTACTGTGAACTCAAGAATGGAAAACACAATGTTGGAGGACAGGAAAAGAGATTTAAAGATGGGCTCAAAGCCAACCTTAAAAACTGTGGCATAGACATTGAGAATTGGGAAGCCCTGGCCCTTGAGCACTCTAGCAGGAGGTCGGCTGTGACCAGCAGTGCTGTAGAATTTGAAGAGGCATGAGTGGAGTGTGAAAGAGAGAAATGTGCCAAGAGGAAGGTGCTTCAAGCCAAACCCGACTGGGACTGCCTTCCGCCTGGAAACTAATGTCCTCACTGTGGGTCAAGAATAGGGTTCCACAGCCACCTACGGACCCACCACCAGGACACTGAGCTTGGAGGGCAATCTTACTCGGACAATGAGGGATCACCTAGTAAAGTCAGTGGTCTCAAATGGCACTCCTACTAAAGTCTGATCTGGCCACGGTGGTCCACACTCTTGTTACATCCTGAATAGACTACTGCAACGCACTCTACGTGGGGTTGCCCTTGAAGACTGTTCGGAAACTTCAACTAGTCCAGCGAGTGGCAGCCAGACTGCTCACCGGAGTGACATACAGGGAGCATACCACCCCCCTGCTGTGCCAGCTCCACTGGCTGCCGATTCAGTTCCGAGCACAATTCAAGTTGCTGGTTTTGACCTACAAAACCCTGTACGGGTCCGGTCCAGTGTATCTGTCCAAACGTATCTCTCTCTACGTCCCACCCCGGAGTCTGAGATCATCTGGGGAGGCCCTGCTCTCGACCCCACCACTGTCACAAGTGAGGCTGGTGGGGACGAGGAGCAGGGCTTTCTCAGTGGTGGCCCCTCACCTGTGGAATTCACTCCCGGGGAAAATCAGGGCATCACCATCCCTCCTCGCCTTCAGGAGGAGGGTGAGGATGTGGTTATGGGACCACTCTGGCAATTAAATCAGACAATCAGGCGAGTATGTCCAACAGGATTGATGAAGTGGAACATAAAACTAGATCTATGAGTTAGCGAACGCTGACCATGTAAGAGGAGAAATTGGGTTTGTATTGGTTTTTATTGATTTTATTGATTTTATGGTTATAATGCATGAATTGTTGTCAACTGTGAATTGATGTAATTTTGTGTATATGATTGTTTTATGATGCAGGCATCGAATTGTGCCTTTGCCTTTGTAAGCTGCCCTGAGTCCCCTTCGGGGTGAGAAGGGCGGGGTAAAAGAACCTCCCAAAAATAAATAAATAAATAAATAAAGTGGTCTCAAACGGCACTCCTTCTATAAGCACGGTTGACCCACCTCTGGTTTGCTTACACAGATTGAGATGAGGCTGCTCTCCAAGGTGCTGAACCTGATATCTTCCCACTTTGGAGGGCGTCTTGTGTTGCAGGAAATTAAACCTGGCACAGATTTGCTGCACCTCTGACCATAAAGGCCACCATGGGATGGAGACCGGGGCATTAAGAAGGGGAAGGAGGTAAAAGAGTAGTAAATTGTAAAGTTGAGATGCTCAAGAACGGCATCTCTCCGAGGCTGGATCTTGCAGAGAGGAGAAAAGAGGTCAATATAAATGAGGGGGCTCGTGAGAGGTTAACAGAAGCCAGGAAACGGGGAAAGTTGACCAGGTATTAGGCGGCCATGTAAATGCCAAGAAGGTTAGCCAAGGGATGCATAAACATCTCTGAAGGCTCCCAGTTCACTAGGTTCTTGTGGGTTTTTTCGGGCTATAGAGCCATGTTCTAGAGGCATTTCTCCTGACGTTTCGCCTGCATCTATGGCAAGCATCCTCAGAGGTGTGAGATCTGTTGGAAGTAGGAAAAATGGGTATATATATATCTGTGGAATGGCTGGGGTGGGGCAAGGAGCTCTTCCCTGCTGCAGCTAGGTGTGAATGTTTAGCTGATCACCTTCATTAGCATTTGAAGGCCTGCCTGAGCCTGGGAAAATCTGTTGCTGGGAGGTGTTAATCTGTGCCTGGTTTTTTCCTCTCTGTTGTTTAGCTGTTATAATTTTAGAGTTTTTTAATACTGGTAGCCAGATTTTGTTCATTTTCATGGTCTCTTCCTTTCTGTTGAAATTGTCCACATGCTTGTGGATTTCAATGAGCCATTCCACAGATATATAAACCCATTTTTCCTACTTCCAACAGACCTCACACCTCTGAGGATGCTTGCCATAGATGCAGGTGAAACGTCAGGAGAAATGCCTCTAGAACATGGCTCTATAGCCCGAAAAAACCCACAAGAACCTAGTGATTCCAGCCATGAAAGCCTTCGACAATACATCACTCCCAGTTCACTTTGGATTGAGATGAGACATGATCTTGTTCCAAAAGCTTCAGCAGGTGGCCAACCCCCTTTGCCCCCTGCAAATTGCACCCCTCTCCTCAAATCCCCCGCTTCCGTTTCTAGGTCACATCCCATTTCCATGGCAACTCGGAGCCTAATTAATTCACTGCAAGGGGAGAGCGTTAATTAGACGCACTAAGGTCTTAATTAGCGGTTTCCAAGCGAGGCCCCTCCCCGCCTGCCTTCCCCCAGGGAAACAGATGGGGACGAGGGCAGGGCCAAGGCAGGGGCCTTTGGGGCAAATGGGGTGCCCGGCAACAAAATCCCAGATTTGGGGGGTCGGGGAGTCATGTGGGATGCTCTCATGCGAGATGAGTTCTATATTTACACCATTTGCCACCTTACATTGGCTCCGATCCCAAAGATACTCAACTAGTTTGCTTGCACATTTTTCCAACCTCGTCAGAACAAGCGCACCACTTCCATGCCTGTTCCCGCTGAATTGGGAATGACAGAGACGTAGCTATGGAAGCGTTGCAAAACAATGCCCTCACCTCCCCACAATAAGAATTCTGGCAAAATAATGCCGCTCTGAAATAAGAATTGCGGCAAAATATAACACCCTTTCTCCCCCAAATAAAGGTTCTGTCCCTCCATGATATTTATTTATTTATTTACTATATTTGTATACCGCTCTTCTCAGCCCTTGGGTGACTCAGAGCGGTTAACAAAGCAAACACAATACTTAAACATGATAAAAACAGTTAAAAACAAGTTAAAAGAATAACATTATAACAATCAATAAACGTCATAACATCTCAACTCGTCTCATAGTTAAAATCAAGATCCAGTCTCATCATCCAAATGTTCCATATTTCTATATTAGTTACACTGCCATTCAAATGCCTGCTCAAACAACCAGGTCTTCACTTTCCTCCAAAATGTGAACAGGGAGGGAGCAGATCTAATTTCTGAGGGAAGGGCGTTCCACAGCCGAGGGGCCACCACTGAGAAGGTCCTTTCCTCCGAAATGTGAACAGGGAGGGGGCTGATCTAATTTCTGTGGGAAGGGCGTTCCACAGCCAAGGGGCCACCACTGAGAAGGCCCTTTCCTCCGAAATGTGAACAGGGAGGGGGCTGATCTAATTTCTGTGGGAAGGGCGTTCCACAGTCGAGGGGTCACCACTGAGAAGGCCCTGTCTCTCATCCCCACCAAATGTACTTGTGAGCAGGCGGGACCAAGAGCAGGGCCTCCCCAGATGATCTTAATGTCCTAGCTGGTTCATAGGAGATACGTTCAAACAGGTAAGTTGGGCCAGAACCGTTTAGGGCTTTATAGGCTAAGGCCAGCACTTTGAATTGTGCCCGGTAGCAAACTGGCAGCCAGTGGAGCTGGTGCAACAGAGGAGTTGTATGCTCCCTGAGTGCCGTTCCTGTTAGTAACCTGGCTGCCGAGCGTTGGACCATTTGAAGCTTCCGGACAGTCTTCAAAGGCAACCCCATGTAGAGAGTGTTGCAGTAGTCTATACGGGATGTAACCAGAGCATGGACTACCGTGACCAAGTCAGACTTCCCAAGTGTAACGATCATAGGAATTTGTGCAGCTGGTGCACAAATTTTAACTGTGCAAATGCTTCCCTGGTCACCGCTGAAACCTGGGGTTCCAGGCTCAACAATGAATCCAAGATCACACCAAGCTGCGAACCTGCGTCTTCAGGGGGAGTGTGACCCCATCCAACACAGGTTGTAACCCTATACCCTGTTCGGCCTTGCGATTGACCAGGAGGACCTCTGTCTTGTCTGGATTCAATTTCAATTTGTTTGCCCTCATCCAGACCGTTACAGCGGCCAAGCACCGGTTCAGGATCTGGACGGCCTCCTTAGTTGCAGGTGGGAAGGAATCATAGAATCAAAGAGTTGGAAGAGACCTCCTGGGCCATCCAGTCCAACCCTATTCTGCCAAGAAGCAGGAATATTGCATTCAAATCACCCCTTTCAGATGGCCATCCAGCCTCTGTTTAAAAGTTTCCAAAGAAGGAGCCTCCACCACACTCCGGGGCAGAGAGTTCCACTGCTGAACGGCTCTCACAGTCAGGAAGTTCTTCCTCATGTTCAGATGGAATCTCCTCTCTTGTAGTTTGAAGCCATTGTTCTTTTGCGTCCTAGTCTCCAAGGAAGCAGAAAACAAGCTTGCTCCCTCCTCCCTGTGGCTTCCTCTCACATATTTATACATGGCTATCATATCCCCTCTCAGCCTTCTCTTCTTCAGGTTAAACCTGCGCAGCTCCTTAAGCCGCTCCTCATAGGGCTTGTTCTCCAGACCCTTGATCATTTTAGTCGCTCTCCTCTGGACACATTCCAGCTTGTCAATATCTCTCTTGAATTGTGGTGCCCAGAATTGGACACAATATTCCAGGTGTGGTCTAACCAAGGCGGAATAGAGCATGGGGAGCATGACTTCCTTAGATCTAGACACTATGCTCCTATTGATGCAGGCCAAAATCCCACTGGCTTTTTTTGCCGCCACATCACATTGTTGGCTCATGTTTAACTTGTTATCCACGAGGACTCCAAGATCTTTTTCACACATCCTGCTCTCAAGCCAGGCATTGTCCCCCATTCTGTATCCCCCAGGAGTGACAGAGTTGGACATCATCTGCGTACAGATGACATCGTACCCCGAAACTCCAGATGATCTCCCCCAATGGCTTCATGTAGATATTATCCTCTGTTCCTCAAATTTCTAGACTCACATTTCTGGTGAGTCTTTAGAAATAATAATTTTTAGGATCTGAAGAAAGATAGTTTCCAAAGGAAGGTGGGCCCAGGAAAACTCCGCAATTTGGAGCAATTTGGGGAGGTGAATCCTTATTTGGGGGGGGGGGGTGGAGAGCCAGGCCCTAATTTTGTTCCTGTGTTTCTAAACCTCCCCTTCATTTTCTCTCACACAGACAGATGCACACACATTTCACAACACATTCTGGAACTCGATGCAAAGCAACAAACTCACACCTTCTGGGTGGATTTCACAACTTGGAGATCCACGTTTCCAAGATGAGAAGGTGAGATCGGAATGGATTATATAAGCATCGTTAAGTGGCACTGATTGCGCTTTGGGCATCACTTCTTGCAACTAGAGGAAAGCTCATGGTTTTGGACTACAACTCCCAGTATCTCCCCCAGCAGCACATGGAAGCTGAGTGCAGGGATTCTGGGAATTCCAGTCTCAAAGTGTTGCTCATTGGGTTGTGCATTGCAGGGCCCTCTGGTGCAATACGAGCCAGTGGTGGAAATATTAAACTATGTCATCCTTGCATACGCAAGGACTAATAATTTCTAATTTTCTCTCTCTCTGCTAATCAGAAAAACAAACTTTCCTACACGCTTCTCACTTGGGATTTCCACATTCTGAAATGATTTGGGAAATTATTCCTCACCGAAAAGCAGACAAGTTTGCTTGTTTTTTGGGGGTTTTTTTGGCATTAAGAAATATGGGCCTTTTTTCCAAACACACAAAAACATGTCCAAATAGCCACATTTTGGTCCATAATTGCTGTTATTCTATGCACAAAATAGTAATCTAGATAAACTCACCAAATGAATTTCAGTAATATCTAAGCAAGGGAAATAATAGAATCATAGAATCCTAGAGTTGGAAGAGACCTCATGGGCTACCCAATCCAACCCATTCTGCCAAGAAGTAGGAAAATCACAGTCAAAGCACTCCCAACAGATGGCCACCCAGCCTCTGCTTCAAAGCCTCCAAAGAAGGAGCCTCCGCCATACACTGAGGCAGAGAGTTCCACTGCTGAACAGCTCTCACAGACAAGAAGTTCTTCCTGAAGTTCAGGTGGAATCTCCTTTCTTGTAGTTTGAAGCCATTGTTCCATTGCATCCTAGTCTACATTGTGTTGGAAGAGACCTCATGGGCCACCCAATCCAACTCATTCTGCCAAGAAGTAGGAAAATCACATTCAAAGCACTCCCAACAGATGGCCATCCAGCCTCTGCTTCAAAGCCTCCAAAGAAGGAGCCTCCGCCACACACCAAGGCAGAGAGTTCCACTACTGAACGGCTCTCACAGTCAAGAAGTTCTTCCTAATGTTCAGGTGGAATCTCCTTTCTTGTAGTTTGAAGCCATTGTTCCATTGCGTCCTAGTCTACATTGTGTTGGAAGAGACCTCATGGGCCACCCAATCCAACTCATTCTGCCAAGAAGCAGGAAAATCACATTCAAAGCACTCCCGACAGATGGCCATCCAGCCTCTGCTTCAAAGCCTCCAAAGAAGGAGCCTCCGCCACACACCGAGGCAGAGAGTTCCACTACTGAATGGCTCTCTTTCTCCAATTCAGGTGGAATCTCCTTGCTTTCCTGTAGTTTGAAGCCATTGCTCCATGTCCTAGTCTCCAGGGCAGCAGAAAATAAGCTTGCTCCCTTCCCCCTATGACTTCCTCTCACATATTTATACATGGCTATCATGTCACAGAATCATAGAATCCTAGAGTTGGAAGAGACCTCATGGGCCATCTAGTCCAACCCCATTCTGCCAAGAAGCAGAGAAATTGCATTCTAAGCACTCCTGACAGATGGCCATCCAGCCTCTGCTTCAAAGCCTCCAAAGAAGGAGCCTCTGCCACACACCAGGGCAGAGAGTTCCACTGCTGAATGGCTCTCACAGTCAAGAAGTTCTTCATCATGTTCAGGTGGAATCTCCTTGCTTTCCTGTAGTTTGAAGCCAATACTACATGTCCTAGTCTCCAGGGGAGCAGAAAATAATAATAATAATAATAATAATTATTATTATTATTTATACCATCTACCATCTCCCACAGGACTTGGTGCGGCTTACAAGAGGCCGAGCCCAAATACATCAATAAAACAACAATGACAACAATACAACAATAAAGTCGTAAACAAAGCAAAAACAATAACAATGGCCGGAATCACTGGGTTGTTGTAGGTTTTTCGGGCTATATGGCCATGGTCTAGAGGCATTCTCTCCTGACATTTCACCTGCATCTATGGCAAGCATCCTCAAAGGTAGTGAGGTCTGTTGGAACTAGGAAAAATGGGTTTATATATCTGTGAAATGACCAGGGTGGGACAAAGGACTCTTGTCTGCTCTTCTCTTCTTTGCCCCAGGCACAGTCAGGCCATTGTATGCTAATCAAGGTGGCCAGTTGAAACATTCACACCTAGCCCCAGCAGAGAAGAGTCCTTTGTCCCACACTGGTCATTCCACAGATATAGAAACCCCTTTTTCCTAGTTCCAACAGACCTCACTACCTCTGAGGATGCTTGCCATAGATGCAGGCGAAATGTCAGGAGGGAATGCCTCTAGACCATGGCCGTATAGCCCAGAAAAACCTACAACAACCCAATAACAATAATATCAAGACGCATTAAAAACCTGAGGCAGGGCCAAATGTAATGGTTAAATTTTAAAAAATAAGCTTGCTCCCTCCTCCCTATGACTTCCTCTCACATATTTATACCTGGCTGTCATCACGCCTCCTCTCATCCTTCCCTTCTGAAGGCTAAACATGCCTAGCTCTTTAAGCCGCTCCTCACAGAGCTTATTCTCCAGACCGTTGATCCTTTGAGTCACCCTCCTCCTCTGGACATATTCCAGCTTGTCAATATCTCTCTTCAATTGTGGTGCCCAGGATTGGACACAGTATTCCAGAGGTGGTCTGACCATGGCAGAATAGAGAATGGGGAGCATGACTTCCCTGGATCTAGACACTAGGCTCCTCTTGATGCAGGCCAAAATCCCATTGGCTTTTTTTGCCGCCGCATCACATTGTTGGCTCATGTTCCCCTTCCTCCCCACGAGGACTCCAAGATCTTTTTCACACGTGCTGCTGTCACGCCAGGCCTCGTCCCCCATTCTGTCTCTTTGCATTTCCTTTTTCCTTTCTAAGTGGAGTCTCTTGCATATCTCCCTGTTGAATTTCCTTGTGTGAGTTTTGGCCCATCACCTCTCTAATCTGTTCAGATCGTTTTGAATTCTGCTCCTGTCTTCTGGAGTCTTGGCTCTCCCTCCCCATTTGGTCCCATCTGCAGACTTGATTATCCTGCCTTCTCACCCTTCCTCTAAGTCAGTGTTTCTCAACCTGGGGGTTGGGACCCCTGTGGGGGTCGCAAGGGGGTATCAGAGGGGTCGCCAAAGACCATCAGAAAACATAGTATTTTCTATTGGTCATGGGGGTTCTGTGTGGAAAGTTTGGTCCAATTCTATTGTTGGTGGGGTTCAGAATGCTATTTCATTGTGGGTGAACTATAAATCCCAACAATTACAACTCCCAAATGGCAAGGTCTATTTTCTCCAAACTCTGCCAGAATTCACATTTGGGCATATTGAGTATTTGTGCCAAGTTTGATCCAGATCCATCATTGCTTGAGTCCACAGTGTTCTCTGGATGTAGGTGAACTACAACTCCAAAAACTCAAGGTCAATGTCCACCAGACCTTCGCAGTATTTTCTCTTGATCATGGGAATTCTGTGTGCCGAGTTTGATTCAATTCCATCATTGGTGGAGTTCAGAAGGCTCTTTGATTTTAGGTGAACTATAAATCCCAGCAACTCCAGCATTACCAAATGACAAAATGCCAAATTTGGTCCAGTGACTGAAAATAAATCCTGCATATCAGATATTTACATTACGATTCATAACAGTACCAAAATTACAATTGTGAAGTAGCAACGAAAATAATGTTATGGTTGGGGGTCACCACAACATGAGGACCTGTACTAAGGGGTCGCGGCATTAGGAAGGTTGAGAACCACTGCTCTAAGTCGTTAATCAAGAGGGCCAAATGCAGAAATACAGGAATGGGTGACACCTGGCTTGAAAGTCGGGATTCAGGGATTTTAGTGCATTACGATGTGAGCTAACTGTGCGATGCAGCATCCCCAAAGGCCAATGCAACTCCCGGCAGCATCGACAGGAGCACAAAGGAAGTCTAATGCAACCCTCTTCTCCTCTGTTTGGATCTCACCTGGAGCCTGAATCCCGTTCTGGGATCCACAAACCAGAAAGGAGAGGCACAAGCTGGAAAATGTCCAGAGAAGCCAAACCGTGATCTGGAAATCAAGCGGCATGAGGAACGACTCAAGGAGCTGGGTATTTTTAGCCTGGTGAGGGGAAGACGGAGAGGTGACATGATAGCTATCTTTAAATATCTGAAGGGATGTCATTTAGAAGATGGGAGCCAGCTTGTTTTCAGCTGCTCCGAATGCGAGGTAGAAAAAAAGGATGCCATGGATTCAAATTGCAAGAAATGTGATCCAACCTAAACATTCAGGAGAACTATATTTACACCAAAAACTGATTGACAGTGGACTCCATCTTGGAAGTCCTTTAAACAGAAGTCGGAATTGAAGTGTTGTAGATGTGTGTTCCGCCACAGCTGAATGGGCTGGATTGGATGACCTCTGAGTCCCTTCAAACTCTATGGGAACACCACGTATGACAAGGGTCATCCTCCTCCCTGCAACTATATCTGTTCTGCAAACGACTCTCTAGTGCAGGCATGGGCAAACCCAGGACCGGGGGCCAAATGTGGCCGCTTGGACTCATCTCTCAGGCCTTCCTCTCTCCCTCCATCCTATCTTTCCTTCATTCTCTCATTCCTTCCTCCTTCCCTTCCTTCCCTCTTTCTCCCTCCCTCCATCCTTCCCTTCCACTCTTTCATCCTTCCTTCCCTCTTTCCTCCCTCCTTCCCTTTTGTCTTTCTGTCCTCCGCTCTTTCCTCCCTCCCTCCATTCCTCCCCTTCTATCCTTCCCTTCCTCCCTCCCTTCTCTCTTTCCTTCCTCTTTCTCTCCCTCCCTCCCTTCTCTCTTTCTCCCTCCTTCAATCATTCCCTTTCATCCTCCCTTCCCTCTTTCCCTTTTGTCTTTCTGTCCTTCTCTTTTTCCTCCTTCCCTCCCTCCATTCCTCCCCTTCCACCCTTCCCTTCCTCCCTCCCTTCTCTCTTTCCTTCCTCCTTCTCCCCCTCCCTCCCTTCCCTTTCATCCTTCCTTCCCTCTTTCCCTTTTGTCTTTCTGTCCTTTTCTTTTTCCTCCTTCCCTCCCTCCATTCCTCCCCTTTCATCCTTCTCTTCCCCCCTCCCTCCCTTCTCTTTCCTTCCTCCTTCTCTCCCTCCCTCCCTTCCCTCTTTCTGCCTCCCTCCTTCCCTTCCCTTCCACCCTTTCATCCTTCCTTTCCTCTTTTCTCCCTCCTTCCCTTTTGTCTTTCTGTCCTTCTCTCTTTCCTCCCTCCCTCCCTCCATTCCTCCCCTTCCATCCTTCCGTCCCTCCCTTCTCTCTTTCCTTCCTCCTTCTCTCCTTCCCTCTTTCTCCTTTCCTCCATCCTTCCTTTCCACCCTTTCATCCTTTCTTCCCTCTTTCCTCCCTCCTTCCCTTTTGTCTTTCCGTCCATCTTTCTTTCCTCCCTCCATTCCTCCCCATCCATCCTTCCATCCTTCTCTTCCTCCCTCCTTCCCTTCCCTCTTTCTCCCTCCTTCCTTCTTTCCCTTCCACCCTTTCATCCTTCCTTCCCTCTTTCCTCCCTTCTTCCCTTTTGTCTTTCTGTCCTAGTCTCCTCCCTCCCATTCCTCCCCTTCCATCCTTCCATCATTCTCTTCCTCCCTCCCCCCTTCCTTGTCTTTTTCCTTTCTCCTTTCCTCCTGGGGGATGTTTAGCTGGGTTAAGAGAAGGCAGAGAGGTAACATGAGAACTATGTTTCAAGTTTTCAAAGGGTGTCCCATTGAGGAGGAGGAAATCTCCTTTTCTGCTGCTCTCGAGACCAGGGCACAAGAAGGGAGCAATGGGTTCAATGGTAGGGAAAGAGATTCGACTGAAAAGATTAGGAAGAACTTCCTGGGAGTAAGAGCTGTTGGAGAGCGGCATAGGCTACCTTAGAGTATGGTGGTGTCTCCTTCTCTGGAGGCTTTTCCACAGAGGCTGACTATCGGGAGTGCTTTGATTGTGCCATCTTGCATGGGGGGCTGGGTTGGATGGCCCTTGGGGGTCCCTTCAGCTCTAGGATTCTATATCAAGATTCAGCAATACAGGGTCTAACGGATACACTTTGTCTCTCCTGTCCACCATCTCATCCTGACCAAGGCTGGTCAGGATGAACCTGTCTCTCCTTCAATTTCTGCCTCCGAAAGAGACGAGGAAGGAGAGGAAAGGGCAGGGAGGGAGCTTGGGGAGAACCTCCTCCCTCCCTCCCTGTTCCGGCCCGCCATGCGGCCCCCAAGTTAGAAAGTTTGCCCATGCCTGGCCTAGAGCCTACATGCCACCCTCCCCAACTCCAGAAGCCATTCCTTTGTCGATTCTTTGCATTGCACCAGATGCCCGCCTGGTCCCGACGCTCCAAATATCCCGTACCGTGAATGCATTGTCTCCTTGATGCAGCCACACAGATCCCTTCCGAGGAAGATGGTCATTCCCTATGGACCCGTCCCATCCTCCATTCCTTCTCTTTGCATTAGATCCAAGGTTGCCACATTTTCTGGAATCCCATCAGACACAAAGAAGGGAATAGCAATTCCTTTTACAGCCAGCCCTCCACATTCGCTGGAGTTCAGGGCAAGATGGAAAAACTATACATTCGAAACAAACAAACAAACATATGAATCAAAGCCAACAATATGGAGGGCAGCCTGTGATGTAAGATGGTCATTCCCTATGGACCCGTCCTCTCCTGTCTTTCCTTCAGTTAAAGCGCTGAGCTGCTGAGCTTGTTGACCGAAAGGTCGCAGGTTTGATTCCGGGGAGCGGCGTGAGCTTCCGCTGTCAGCCCTAGCTTCTGCCAACCTAGCAGTTTGAAAACATTCAAATGTGAGTAGATGAATAGGTATCGCTCCGACGGGAAGGTAACGGTGCTCCGTGCAGTCATGCTGGCCATATGACCTTCGAGGTGTCTATGGACAACGCCGGCTCTTCGGCTTAGAAATGGAGATGAGCACTACACCCCAGAGTCAGGCATGACTGGACTTAATGTCAGGGGACAACCTTTTATTCACTTTACCACATAATCACCAGACAATTGGATACATTTCTGCCAATGATGAACAAGTTTTATGAAGCCGTCATGGAAGAAGTCTGTGCGCTTTCATCTCAGGCATCAGCATCCTGAGTACCCATTGTGCACAGATCTTCCGATAGCCAAGCAAAGCAATAATGTGACCCACACGCTCTTGTGTGGGTCACATTATGCTTGAAATTTCTCTCTGAGTGATATGACGATCATCCTGAATCAATCTGTCAACCTTTTGCTTGTGAAACCCAGTGGTTGCTGTCACAGGACGTCCAACTCTTTTGTTGTCACGCAAGTCAGGTATTTTTTTTTGTCGTGTCAGGAGCAACCTGAGAAACTGCAAGTCGCTTCTGGTGTGAGAGAATTGGCCGTCTGCAAGGACGTTGCCCAGGGGACGCCTGGATGATTTGATGTTTTATCATCCTTGTGGGAGGCTTCTCTCACGTCCCCGCATGAGCAGCTGGAGCTGATAGAGGGAGCTCATCTGCCTTTCCCCGGATTCGAACCTACGACCTGTCGGTCTTCAGTCCTGCTGGCACAGGAGTTTAACCCACTGCGCCACCGGGGGCTCATGCAAGTCAGATGTTTCCACCTCAATCTCTTCAAACTTACTTGCCCAACGACCCACAGTACTCACACCAACACAATCACCATAAGCAGCTTGCATTCTCTGATGAATCTCCTTTGGGGTGGTACCTTTTGCTGTCAAGAGTTCAATGCACGTTGCTTAAGTCGCACTGACTGACTGTCTGCGCAGAGTTCCATACTTTGCACTTTAACAACACAACCGTTCAATCTAAGGCTTCCTCCCAAAATGGAACTGTAGAGGAGAGTCTACTGAACAAGCCAGTACCTGCCACATACCAGTACTGCCATCTGTTGAGGAGTTACGAAGGTGGAGGCATTACTTTTCATTCAACCCTCGTAGAAAATTTTCAGGTTGTATTACTTTTCTGACTATGTTTCCAGATGAACATCAACTTTTTCTTTTTCTCAGCTTGAAAATGAGTAATTACTTCCATCCATTGCAGAAGAGTTGCACAGCATTGAAACTTGGGAGTCCTGGGAGTTGTAGTGTGATGAGTCCCCAGCACTCTTTGGCAAAGGAGGGCAAAATGCACTAT
This sequence comes from Anolis sagrei, assembly GCF_037176765.1. NCBI lineage: Eukaryota > Metazoa > Chordata > Lepidosauria > Squamata > Anolidae > Anolis > Anolis sagrei. Next base: position 3,688,454 of record NC_090026.1, read on the forward strand.
GAAACTACAATTCCCAGGATGCTATGGCATGGAACCATGGCAGTTAAAGTGGAGTCAAGTTGCCTTCATTCTATAGTGTAGGTATTGAGCAGGTGGGGGCAAACTTTGGCCCTCCCTCCAGGTGTTTTGGACTTCAAAACCCACAATTCCTAACAGCCTCAGCATTTTAATGCAATTGGTCGATTTGTTTCTTAATATTTTCCTGTCCCAGTCTTCAAACATACTGTGTATATTTTGTTGTCAAACACTTAAAGCAGTGTAGGTATAGAGCAGGCATGGGCAAAAAGCGGCTGAGGTGGAAAAGGAAAGGGCCTGAGGCTGTTAGGAACTATGGGAGTTGCAGTCCAAAACATCTGGAGGGTCCCATGTTTGACCACGGTTGGGCTACACCTACCCATGTACCTATCCATCCCCCTTCCAAGCTTCAAAGATACCAGAGCTTAGGACTACAACTCCCAGGAACTCCAAGACAGCATGTACTGGGAGTTGTAGTGTGATGAGTCCCTAGCACTCTTTGGTAGAGGAGGGCAAAATACATTATGAAACTACAATTCCCAGGATGCTATGGCATGAATCCATAGCAGTTAAAAGTGGCCTTCATTCTATAGTGTAGGTATATAGCAGGCATGGGCAAAAAGCGGCTGAGGTGGAAAAGGAAAGGGCCTGAGGCTGTTAGGAACTATGGGAGTTGCAGTCCAAAACATCTGGAGGGCCCCAAGTTTGCCCACGGCTAGGCTACACATATCCATGTATCTATCTATCCTTCACACAAAGTTCAAAGATAACTGGGCTTAGGACTACCTTCATTCTATAGTGTAGGTATACAGAAGGCATGGGCAAAAAGCGGCTGAGGTGGAAAAGGAAAGGGCCTGAGGCTGTTAGGAACCATGGGAGTTGCAGTCCAAAACATCTGGAGGGCGCCAAGTTTGTCCACGGCTGGGCTACACATATCCATTTATCTGTCCATCTTTCTTACAAAGTTCAAAGATACATGGGCGTAGGACTACAACTCCCAGAAACTCCAATACAGCATATCACGGGCGTTGTAGTGTGATGAGTCCTCAGTACTCTTTGGTAGAGGAGGGCAAAACACATTATGAAACTACAATTCCCAGGATGCTATGGCATGGATCCATAGCAGATAAAAGTGTTCTTCATTCTATAGTGTAGGTATACAGCAGGCATGGGCAAAAAGCGGCTGAGGTGGAAAAGGAAAGGGCCTGAGGCTGTTAGGAATTCTGAAAATTGAAGTCCAAAACTCCTGGAGGGAGGATTAAAGTTTGCCCGTGCCTGATATAGAGTCTGTACTGTAGACTGAATGTATTGTCCATAGCAGTTAAAAGTGGCCTTCATTCTATAGTGTAGGTATAGAGCAGGCATGGGCAAAAAGCGGCTGAGGTAGACAAGGAAAAGGCCCGAGGCTGTTAGGATCTGTGGGAGTTGAAGTCCAAAACACCTGGAGGGAGGGCCAAAGTTTGCCCAAGCCTGGTATAGAGTCTGTACTGTAGACTGAATGTATTGTCCATAGCAGTTCAAAGTGGCCTTCATTCTATAGTGTAGGTATAGAGCAGGCATGGGCAAAAAGTAGCTGAGGTGGAAAAGGAAAGAGCCTGAGTCTGTTAGGAACTATGGGAGTTGAAGTCCAAAACACCTGGAGGGAGGGCCAAAGTTTGCCTGGTATACAGTCTATACAATATTGTGACACCACTTTAATGGCATGGCACCATGCTATGGAATGATGGGAGCTGTAGTTTGGCCGAGAAACTGCATTGTTATTAGATTGTGGGATTGTTATCTGCATTGAATCAGTACCTACGGAGGGAAAGATAGAATATCAATACAGTTAACAATTAATAATGAGAATGAGAAGCCTAGACATGGTAAAACTACAATTCCCATCATCCCACAGCAGTGTCACACTGTGTTTGTTCTACAGTGCAGATTTGCTCTATGTTTCCTTTCACCAAGTAGCTTTTGATTAAACCCGTTGGTGCCTAATTTACTTTCATGCATGCACACTTTGGAGGGAAAAAAGAACCCTCTTTTTTAAGCTGAATTAACTTGTTCCAATTGTTTAATATGTTTTTCTCTCGGTTAAATTATTTATTGATTTCAGTTTGGAATTGTCCAAATTGTATGCCTTGTTTTATCTGTTTTGCTGCCCCGAGATTGCACGATTAAAGGGACAGATGAAAACATGATAATAAATCAATACGAACGGTAACTTTTTGTACACTTTGAGCTCCTTGGATAAAAACAAGTCTTTTCGGGCCGGCTTTGTAATCAGTCTTGAGTGTCACATTTGGGGAAATGTTGGGCACAACGTACTGGGTGATCCTCCACGGATATGGAAACCAGCATTTCGGTGTCCAAGCAGCATCACAGTGTGGTCCAAATGGCAAAACATAGACATTGGATATCAACTATTTTTGCATATTGTCGAAGGCTTTCATGGACGGAATCACTGGGTTGTTGTAGGTTTTCCGGGCTGTATGGCCATGTTCCAGAAGCATTCTCTCCTGACGTTTCGTCTGCATCTATGGCAGGCATCCTCAGACTTTGTGAGCCCTGTGAGAAAGGGGTTTGCTTGTTTCTGGGGCTGACTAGTTTCTTTCAGTGGAAAGTCTTATTATTGTCTTGTTTTCATGGCTGGAATCACTGGACTGCTGTGATTCACCTCCCAACAAAGGATCCCCCCAGACTATGAGTCTGTTAAATGCTGACCAGCAATGAGGTTTGTATTGTTTTTATTGTTTATTGCTTTTACGGGTTTTATGGTTGTTTTATCGATAATAATTATTGCTTATGTTAATTGTCATCACTGTTATAATTGAGGTGGTTTAACTGATGTTGTGTTTTTGTTGTCATGTAATGCGGGCATTGAACTGTGCCTTGCTTGTGTAAGCCACCCTGAGTCCCCCCCGGGGTGAGAAGGGCGGGATATAAGCGACTGTAATAAATAAATAAATAAATAAATAAATAAATAAATAAATCCCTCTTGTCCTTTGCTGAACGGAGCATTGGTTGGATTTTCTTGGTGGATCTGGAGATAGTTTGTATGTTGTGTTTCTTCATCAGCTTCCCTCTGCGCTCAGTGGTTCCCTTGATGTATGGCAAGAACACTTTTCTCCGGGTGGATCTTTGTCTTGACTCTCATGGCTTGTTCTTGGTCTTGAAGTTCTTCTAATGTCCGTGGTGGAGTCTCCATTGACCTGGAGAGCCCAGTTTCGGTAAACCCCACTTGCCAAGTTTCCAACAGACCTCCCAACCTCTGAGGATGTCCGCCATATTTATTATTTATTTATTTACAGCTTTCATATTCCGCCCTTCTTCTCACCCCGCAGGGAACTCAGGGCGGATTACAGTGTACACATATATGGCAAACATTCAATGCCAATTTTTAACATACAAACATATACAGACATAGGTAAAGGTAGTCCCCTGACATTAAGTCCAGTCATGTCTGACTCTGGGGTGTGGTGCTCATCTCCATTTCTAAGCCGAAGAGCCAGCGTTGTCCGTAGACACCTCCAAGGTCATGTGGCCGGCATGACTGCATGGAGCGCCATTATACAGACATAGACAGAAACTATTTAACTTTTTCTGGCTGCCAGGGGAGCTGTCGCTTTCATCGTCCATCTGCGACACTGATGAAGCACTTCCGCATTCCCCGCATGCTTCCCCACTGGAATGCTTTGCTGGAGTCTTCTTTATGGCGTCATAAATCAGTTAATTTAGCCTCCCCACACTTTAAGGTGGTACCTAATTTTCCTACTTGACAGATGCAACTGTCTTTCGGGTTGCAAAGGTCGACAACAGGCTACACACAATTGGTTGGAAACCCACTCCAACCCGGACTGGTTTCAAACTCATGACCTTTTGGTCAGACTGATCATAGAATCATAGAATCAAAGAGTTGGAAGAGACCTCCTGGGCCATCCAGTCCAACCCCATTCTGCCAAGAAGCAGGAATATTGCATTCAAATCACCCCTGACAGATGGCCATCCAGCCTGTTTAAAAGCTTCCAAAGAAGGAGCCTCCACCACACTCCGGGGCAGAGAGTTCCACTGCTGAACGGCTCTCACAGTCAGGAAGTTCTTCCTCATGTTCAGATGGAATTTCCTCTCTTGTAGTTTGAAGCCATTGTTCCCTTGCGTCCTAGTCTCCAAGGAAGCAGAAAACAAGCTTGCTCCCTCCTCCTCCCTGTGGCTTCCTCTCACATATTTATACATGGCTATCATATCTCCTCTCAGCCTTCTCTTCTTCAGGCTAAACATGCCCAGCTCCTTAAGCCGCTCCTCATAGGGCTTGTTCTCCAGACCCTTGATCATTTGAGTCACCCTCCTCTGGACACATTCCAGCTTGTCAATATCTCTCTTGAATTGTGTTGCCCAGAATTGGACACAATATTCCAGGTGTGGTCTAACCAAGGCAGAACAGAGCATAGGGAGCATGACTTCCCTGGATCTAGACACTAGGCTCCTATTGATGCAGGCCAAAATCCCATTGGATTTTTTTGCCGGACAGCCCTGAAAACGCACAGCAACCCAGTGATTCTGGCCAGGAAAGCCTTTGACGACATAGTCTTTGACAACAAAATATGTTTGAAGACTGGGACAGGAAAATATTAAGAAACAAATCGCCCAATTGCATTAAAATGCTAAGGCTGCATCCAAGGGAGCTCAAACTGGTGGCAGGAGAGAACTCTCGCCCTCTGGGAACTGCTTTGCAATTTAAATTCTGCAGTTTTTGTGTGTGTGCAAATCTGAATGTGTTCCTATGTTTATCCTCATAGTATTTGACCCCCAAAGTTGGGTTCTGTTCAGGGATTTATTCAAGACTTTGGAGAAATGGCTCCTCTTTCTTAGGCGAAGACATCCAGAATCCTTGGGGGACATGAGAGAAGCCTCCTCGCAGGATTGCAAGACATCCGGGCGTCCCCTGGGCAACGTTTTCGTAGACGGCTGATTCTCTTACTCCAGAAGGAACCAGAAGCGACCCTTGCGCTATGCTCCTCTGCTGCTGAGTACACATGCTCAGTGTGGAACACATCTCACCACACTAAAACAGTGGATGTGGCTCTTAATGAGACATGCCGCATTATCACGGGGTGTCTACACCCTATGCCACTGGACATGTGCTTTTCATCTCAAGAACAGACAAGCATTCCAAGCTCTGAAGATTATTTCCTGGGAAGGAATCCCACTGGAGCATTGCAGTGCACCCAAATACCTGGGAGTCACTCTGGACCGTGCTCTGACCTACAAGAAGCACTGCCTGAACATCAAGCAAAAAGTGGGTGCTAGAAACAATATCATACGAAAGCTGACTGGCACAACCTGGGGATCACAACCAGATACAGTGAAGACATCTGCCCTTGCGCTGTGCTACTCTGCTGCTGAGTATGCATGCCCAGTGTGGAACACATCTCACCACGCTCAAACAGTGGATGTGGCTCTTAATGAGACATGCCGCATTATCACGGGGTGTCTACACCCTATGCCACTGGAGAAATTACACTGCTTCCTGACATCCGCCGGGAAGGAGTAGCCAATAGTGAAAGGACCAAGGCAGAGACATCTCCAGCTCATCCCCTGTTTGGATATCAGCCAGCATGCCAACGACCCTAAATCAAGAAATAGTTTTCCAAGATCTACAGAGACACTCGCTGGAACACCTCAGCAAGCGAGAGTCCAAAAGTGGCAAGCTCAAACCCAGAACCTCAACCAATGGCTGATACCCAATGAGAGACTCCCCCCTGGGCACACAGAAGACTAGGCGACTTGGAAGGCACTGAACAGACTGTGCTCTGGCACCACGAGATGCAGAGCCAACCTCAAGAAATGGGGCCACAAAGTGGAATCCTTGACATGTGAGTGTGGTGAGGAGCAAACCAGTGACCACCTGCTGCAATGCAGCCTGAGCCCTGCCACATGCACAATGGAGGACCTTCTTGTGGCAACACCAGAAGCACTCCAAGGGGCCAGATACTGGTCAAAGGACATTTAATCAACTACCAAGCTTGCAAATTTTGTGTTTTGTCTGTTTGTTTTGTTCTGTTAGAAATGTAATACAATTGTCTGGTTGCCCCTGACACAATAAATAAATAAATCCAGAATCCTTCAACTGGCAAGGATTCTGGAGGATTGTGGGCCTGGTTGTACAAAGAAGTATAATGTCAATGGGTCAAAAGAATTGCAATCACCTCATCTTTACTGACAGGGATGATGAGGAGATACTTGCAAGCAGAGCTCTAGTAATTCAAGGAAAGAGTTCGTCTTCATTGTAGATCGAATGCAGTCAGGCTCTATTTTGGTGGTTATGGAATCCTTAGAGTTGTAGCTTTTAGCTGCCTCTGGCAAATACTGCTGGGGCCTTACCAAACTACAACTCCCAGGATTCCATTGCACTGATTCCGTGTTAGGATCATAGAATCATTGAGCTGGAATAGATCTTATGGGCCATCCAGTCCAACCCCATTCAGCCAAGAAGCAGGAAAATCACATTCAAAGCACCCCCAACAGATGGCCATCCAGCCTCTGTTTAAAAGCCCCCAAAGAAGGAGCCTCTGCCACACTCTGCAGCAGAGAGTTCCACTGCTGAACAGCTCTCACAGTCAGGAAGTTCGTTCTCATGATCAGGTGGAATCTCCTTTCTTGTAGTTTGAAGCCATGGCTCCATTGCTTCCTAATCTCCAGGGCAGCACAAAACAAGCTTACTCCCTCCTCCTCCGCTTGACTTCCTCTCACATATTTATTTATACATGGTCCTCATCATGTTTCCTCTCAGCCTTCTCTTCTCTCAGCCTTCTCTTCTTCAGGCTAAACATGCCCAGATCTTTAAGCTGCTCCTCATAGGGCTTGTTCTCCAGACCCTTGATCATTTTAGTCGCCCTCCTCTGGATACATTCCAGCTTGTCAGCATCTCCCTTCAGTTGTGGTGCCCAGAATTGGACACAGTATTCCACAGGTTAAACATGCCCAGATCTTTAAGCCGCTCCTCATAGGGCTTGTTTTCCAGGCCCTTGATCATTTTAGTCGCCCTCCTCTGGATACATTCCAGCTTGTCAGCATCTCCCTTCAATTGTGGTGCCCAGAATTGGACACAGTATTCCAGGTGTGGTCTAACCAAGGCAGGAGCGACTTGAGAAACTGCAAATTGCTTCTGGTGTGAGAGAATTGGCCGCCTGCGAAGATGTTGTCCGGGGATGCCCTGATGTTTTACCATCCTGTGGGGGGCTTCTCTCATGTCCCTGTATAAGAAGCTGGAGCTGACAGATGGGAGCTCACCATGCTCCCCGGATTTGAACCACCATCCTTTAGGTCCGGGGTCTCTAGCCATGGCAATAAAAGAGATTCCAAATTGCATTCATTCTACTATAGTAGTATTGAAATGCCCCCACATTTGTTCTTGTGGGGATTTTCTCTCTGCCGCCCCCGCCTGGTGATGCTGAAGATTGCAGCCCCCACCACAAAAGCAACTTTCTGGCTTGACTGTCCTCGAAGAGGGAGCTTGGAAACATAAGCCTGAGTGGGAAGTGTGTGTGTGTGTCTGCCGTTTTTCTCACAATGACAACAAGCTTCCCACTGCTTTCAGATATTTTTTTACTGGGGGTTGGAAATGTTGAAAGGAGTGGCATTTTGGATTTCTGCTGGCAGCAGTTCATCAGCCCAGAAATCTTTCTTTTCGCTGTTTTACATCCAAGAGAGGGAATGTGACTTTGCATTTACGTGACAATTGTGCCTTCGTGAACGGCAACATTGTGTGATTGTAGAAACGTGGAAGGCACAATAGCACCAGAAGTGCCACTTTGTTTGCGAAGCCTTCCGCCGAATACGGATTCTTGCATCAGGCACAAAAATATCCTGCTTTTCTCTTCTCTCTTGGGCGATCCCTCATAGTCCGAGGATGATGGTCCTCCAAGTGTATTGTCCTGGGGGTGGATCCATAGGTGACTTTGAAGCCCAATTCTTGACCTGCATGTTCTCCCGTAGTGAGGGCATTGGCTTCCAGGTGGAAGGTGGTCACAGTCAGGGTTGGTTTGTGTGCCTTCCTCTTGGTACGTTTCTCTGTTTCGCCCTCCATTCATTCCTCTTCTAATTCTGCAGCACTGCTGGTCACAGCTGACCTCCAGCTGGAGCGCTCAAGGGCCAGGGCTTCCCAGTTCTCAGTGTCTATTCCACAATTTTTAAGGTTGGCTTTGAGCCCATCTTTCAATCTCTTTTCCTCCCCACCAACATTCTGTTTTCTGTTCTTGAGTTCGGAATAGAGCAACTGCTTTGGGAGACGGTGATCTTTGGGCATCCGGATAACATGGCCAGTCCAGTAGAGGTTATGGCGGAGGACCATCACTTCAACGCTGGTGGTCTTTGCTTCTTCCACCACGCTGACATTTGTCCGCCTGTCTTCCCAAGAGACTTGCAGGATTTTTTGGAGGCAGCACTGATGGAATTGTTCCAGGAGTTGCGTTTGACGTCTGTAGACAGTCCACGTTTCGCAGGCATATAGCAGGGTTGGGAGGACAATAGCTTTATAAACAAGCACCTTGGTATCCCTACGGATGTCCTGATTATTATTATTATTATTATTATTATTATTATTATTATTATTTAAACATCCAAAGATTTTTGGTATCCATTGAGGGGAAGGGGTCCTGGAATAAAACAGCACCAAAGACCCACTTCATATGTATTTCTAACTTTGCAAGTTTTATTAAAACTCAAAAGACTGCTTTGGGAGACTGTGATCTTTGATCATCCGGTCAACGTGGCCGGTCCAGCGGAGTTGATGGCGGAGGAGCATCGCTTCAATGCTGGTGGTCTTTGCTTCTTCTTCCAGCATGCTGTCATTTGTCCACTTGTCTTCTCAAGATATTTGCAGGATTTTCCAGAGGCAGCGCTGATGGAATCATTCTAGGAGTTGCATGTGACATCTGTAGACAGTCCACGTTTCGCAGGCATAGAGCAGGGTTGGGAGGACAATGGCTTTATAAACAAGCACCTTGGTCTCCCTACGGATGCCCCGACCCTCAAACGCTCTGTGCTTCATTTAGAAGAATGCTGCACTCGCAGAGCTCAGGCGGTGCTGAATTTCAGTCTTAATGTTCATGTCTGTAGACAGTCCACGTTTCGCAGGCATATAGCAGGGCTGGGAGGACAATAGCTTTATAGACAAGCACCTTGGTATCCCTCAGGATGTCCTGGTCCCCAAACACTCTCTGCTTCATTTGGAAGAATGCTGCACTCGCAGAGCTCAGGCAGTATTGAATTTCAGTCTTAATGTTGATGTCTGTAGACAGTCCACGTTTTGTAGGCGTACAGCAGGGTTGGGAGGACAATGGCTTTATAAATAAGCCCCTTGGTCTCCCTACAGATGTCCCGGTCCTCAAAGACTCTCTGCTTCATTCGGAAGAATGCTGCGTTCACAGAGCTCAGGCGGTGCTGAATTTCAGTCTTAATGTTGATGTCTGTAGACAGTCCACGTTTCGCAGGCATATAGCAAGGTTGGGAGGACAATAGCTTTATAAACAAGCACGTTGGTATCCTTACGGATGTCCCCGTCCTCAAACACTCTCTGCTTCATTCGGAAGAATGCTGCGTTCACAGAGCTCAGGCGGTGCTGAATTTCAGTCTTAATGTTGATGTCTGTAGACAGTCCACGTTTCGCAGGCATATAGCAAGGTTGGGAGGACAATAGCTTTATAAACAAGCACGTTGGTATCCTTACGGATGTCCCCGTCCTCAAACACTCTCTGCTTCATTCGGAAAAATGCTGCACTCGCAGAGCTCAGGCGGTGTTGAATTTCAGTCTTAATGTTGATGTCTGTAGACAGTCCACGTTTCGCAGGCATATAGCAGGGTTGGGAGAACAATAGCTTTATAAACAAGCACTTTGGTATCCCTACGGATGTCCTGGTCCTCAAACACTCTCTGCTTCATTCGGAAAAATGCTGCGTTCGCAGAGTTCAGGCAGTGTTGTATTTCAGTGTCAGTGTTGACTTTTGTGGAGAGGTGGCTGCCAAGGGAGCGGAAATGGTCCACATTTTCTAATGTTACCCCATTAAGCTATTTATTTATCGTGTCAGGAGCAACCAAACATTTGTATTACATTTTTCACAAAGCAAACAAACAGACAGACAAGTAAGCTGTATTTCTGGCATTGGAGAGGGCTTGGCAGGTGACTGCTGGAAGAGCACTTTGGTTTTCTCAGTGTTCAATGACAGGCCAAGCTTCTCGTATGCTTCTGCAAAGGTGTTTAGACTGGCTTGTAGGACTTCTTCTGATTGCGCACAGACGACATTGTCATCAGCATACTAGAGTTCTATAACAGATGATGTTGTGACCTTGGTTTTGGCTTTCAGTCTGCTTTTGTAAGGGAAATGACACTTGTGCAAGTCATTAACAAGAAGCCAATGGTTACTTTTGGGGTGATAGAAAATCCCAGCATGCCTTAGTCAACAGGCACTTGGAGGGAATGTTGGGAATTGTAGTCCCCAAAGTCACTTTTATCAGCCCTGGTTGCAATAAATTCATCATCATAATAATAGTAGCAATAATAGTAAGACATAGATGTGTATGTATTATTTAGTCATCTGCAGGAGATTCCCTACCTACATTCAACTTCCCCCTATAGTCAAATTTTAGGATTAGTATCATCATTGTCATCAACATCGCTGCACTGTTGCTATTACCTTTATTTGCATCCCATCAATTGTTTGGTTGGTTGCATGCTGCAAGTCGCTTCTGGTGTGAGAGAATCAGCCATCTACAAAAACGTTGCCCAGGGGACGACTGAATGTGCTACGATCCTGTGTGGAGGTTTCTCCCATTGAAAAGCGTGCTTGCACCATCAATGTTTAACATTTACACAAATGACCAGCCACTTCCAGAAAGGACAGAGAGTTTCATCTATGCTGATGATCATGCCATCACTGCTCAAGCAGCGAGTTTTGAAATGGTTGGATAGAAGCTCTCCAAAGGATTACTATCATCATTGTTGTCAACATTGCTGCACTGTTGCTATTACCTTTATTTGCATCCCATCAATTGTTTGGTTGGTTGCATGCTGCAAGTCGCTTCTGATGTGAGAGAATCATCCGTCTACAAAGACGTTGCCCAGGGGACGACCGAATGTGCTACGATCCTGTGGGGATGCTTCTCCCATTGAAAAGCGTGCTTGCACCATCAATGTTCAACATCTACACAAATGACCAGCCACTGCCAGAACGTACAGAGAGTTTCATCTATGCTGACGATCGTGCCATCACCACTCAAGCAGGGAGCTTTGAAATGGTTGGATAGAAGCTCTCCAAAGCTTTAGGTACTCATACTGCCTATTACAGGGAAAACCAGATTATTCCTCATCCATCTAAAATGTAGACAAGTGCTTTCCATCTTAAAAATAAACAAGCATCTCGAGCTCTGAGGATGACCTGGGAAGGAATCCCACTGGAGCACTGCAGCACACCCAAATACCTGGGTGTCACTCTGGACCATGCTCTGACTTACAAGAAGCACTGCTTGAATATCAAGCAAAAAGTGGGCGCTAGAAAGAATATTATATGTAAGCAGACTGGCACAACCTGGGGATCACAACCAGACACAGTGAAGACATCTGCCCTTGTGTTTTGCTACTCTACTGCTGAGTAGGCATGCCCAGTGTGGAACACATCTCACCACATCAAAACAGTGGATGTGGCTCTTAATGAGACATGCTGTATTATCACAAGATGTCTATGTTCTATGCCGCTGGAGAAAGTATACTGTTTAGCCAATATTGCACCACCTGACATCCGCTGGGAAGTAGCAGCCTGTAATGAAGGGACCAAGGCAGTGACATCTCCGGCCCATCCTCTGTTCAGATACCAGCCAGCACTTCAACGCCTTAAATCAAGAATTAGCTTCCTAAGATCTCCAGAGATACTTGCAGAAACACCTCAGCAAGCGAGAATCCAAAAGAGGCAGGCTCAAACCCAGAATTTCAATCAGTGGATGATGCCAGATGAGAGACTCCCGCCTGGGCACACAGAAGACTGGGCAATCTGGAAGACACCGAACAGGCTGCGCTCTGGCAACACGAGATGCAGAGCCAACCTTAAGAAATGGGGCCTCAAAGTGGAGTCTGTGACATGCGAGTGCGGAGAAGAGCAAACCACAGACCACCGACTACAATGCAGCCTGAGCCCTGCCACATGCACAATGGAGGACCTCCTTATAGCAACACCACAGGCACTCCAAGTGGCCAGCTTCTGACATTTAGAATAATGTCAAGTTTATAACTTTGTTTCTATCTTTACATACATTATAACTGTAGCCAATTCGCTTTTGACACGATAAATATTATTGTCGAAGGCTTGAATCACTAGGTTGTTGTATGTTTTCTGGACTGTATGGCCATTTTCCAGAAGCATTCCCTCCTGATGTTTCACCTGCATCTGTGGCAGGCATCCTCAGAGATTGCCTAATTTCCAACAGACCTCTGAACAAACCTCTGAAGATGCTAACCACAGATGCAAGTGAAATGTCAGGAGAGAATGTTGTGAGTTTTTCGGGCTGCATGGCCCTGTTGCAGCAGCATTCTCTCCTGACGTTTTGCCTGCATCTGTGGCTAAGGGCATTTTCAGAAGTCTGTTGGCAGTGAGGCAAGTGGAGTGTACATATATCTGTGGAATGATGTCCAGGGTGGAAGGAAGAACCCTTGTCTGTTTGAAGCAAGTGTGGATGTTGCCATTAGCAAACTTGAATTTGCATTGAGTAGCCATGAAGTTTGCAAAGTCAATCAGAGAGGGAATCTGCATGGAGGTAGCCTGGCCTCTGTTGTTGTTGTTCATTCGTTCAGTCGTTTCCGACTCTTCGTGACCTCTTCGTGCCCAATCCTGAGCTCCCTGTCAGCCGTCACCACCCCCAGCTCCTTCAAGGTCAAGCTGGTCACTTCAAGGATGCCATCCATCCATCTTGCCCTTGGTCGGCCTCTCTTCCTTTTGCCTTCCATTTCCCCCAGCATCATTCTCTTCTCCAAGCTTTCCTTTCTTCTCATGATGTGGCCAAAGGACTTCATCTTGGCCTCTACTATCCTTCCCTCCAATGAGTAGTCGGGCTTTATTTCCTGAAGTATGGACTGGTTGGATCTTCTGGTGGTCCAAGGCACTCTCAGAACTTTCCTCCAGCACCACAGCTCAAAAGCATCTCTCTTCCTTCGCTCAGCCTTCCTTATGGTCCAGCTCTCACCTCCGTAGGTGACTACAGGGAATACCATGGCTTGGACTAGGCAATGGATCTTGGTTGCCAGTCTGATGTCTCTACTCTTGACTATTTTATGGAGACTGGACATTGCTCTCCTCCCAAGAAGGAAGCGTCTTCTGATTTCCTGGCTACAGTCTGCATCTGCACTCATCTTTGCGCCTAGAAATACAAAGTCTGTCACGGCCTCCACATTTTCTCCCTCTATTTTCCAGTTGTCAATCATTCTTGTTGCCATAATCTTAGTTTTTTTGACGTTTAGCTGCAACCCAGCTTTTGTGCTTTCTTCTTTCACCTTGATTAGAAGGCTCCTCAGCTCCTCCTTCAGCCATCAAAGTGGTATCATCTGCATATCTAAGGTTGTTGATGTTTCTTCCAGCCATTTTCACCCCAGCCTTGCATTCCTCAAGCCCCGCACATCCTCACATGTTGTGTTCTGCATACACGTTAAAAAGGTTGGGTGAAATAAGGATCATTGAAATAAGGGCTGCTGTACGAAAGTTTGAACAGTCTTTAGCATTTCCCTTTTTTGGTATGGGGATATAAGTTGATTTTTCCCAGTCTGATGGCCATTCTTGTGTTTTCCATGTTTGCTGGCATATGGCCTGCATCACCTTGACAGCATTATCTTTCAAGATTTTGATTTTGGCCTCTGTTACCAGTATTAAAAAACATCAGAAGCAAGGCAAATCTCTTTCCCATGGGTCTCACAACCTCTGAGGATGCCTGCCATAGATGCAGGCGAAACGTCAGGAGACAATGCTTCTGTAACATGGCTATGCAGCCCAGAAAACACACAACAATCCAATAAATATTAGATTTATTGTCGAAGGCTTTCATGGCTGGAATCACTGGGTGGTTGTAGGTTTTTTCGGGCTATATGGCCATGGTCTAGAGGCATTCTCTCCTGACGTTTCACCTGCATCTATGACAAGCATCCTCAGAGGTAGTGAGGTCTGTTGGAACTAGGAAAAAGGGTTTATATATCTGTGGAATGACCAGGGTGGGACATAGGACTCTTGTCTGCTGGAGCTAGGTGGGAATGTTTCAACTGACCACCTTGATTAGCATTTAATGGCCTGGCAGTGCCTGGAGCAAACTTTTGTTGAGAGGTGATTAGATGTCATTGTTTGTTTCCTCTCTGTTGTTGTGCTGTTGTAATTTTAGAGATTTTTAATACTGGTAGCCAGAATTTGTTCATTTTCATGGTTTCCTCCTTTCTTATTTTTATTCATATTAGATTATGAATAAAAATAATACATAGAAGTTTGCGTATTATTTAGTCATTTTTAGGAGAATCCCTTTGTACATTCAACTTTCCCCTATAGTCCAATTTTGGGATTAGTATCATCGCCGCCAACGTTGCTGCCCTGTTGCTATTCCCTCTATTTGCGCCCCACCTTTTCACAACCGCAACTTGAACTGGCTCAATATGCCTCCCTATTGAAAACGCCGTTCTTTAGACATTTAGTAATGAACGGCTTGCAAATATTAATTCAGCATTTAGAAAAGCAGAACGCAATTCCCGTTTCATTAGCATCCTTGCAAAAGCGCGCTTAGAACGGGGAGCCGATGCTGGCAAAATTTATTGTGCGAAATGACATTTTGCTTTATCTCCGGCACCGACTTGCTGTTTAAATAATGTGATTTCTTAAATTGCTTCATCTGTTCTTTTCTGAGTGTGAAATTAATGCAGCCCGTGCGATATTTCAAAAATAAAGAAGGAACCCGGCCTATTTTTTTAAAGAAATAATTCCAAAACCGGATTCCACGATCTTTTGAAACCGGGGTTGCTTTTAGAGAAAGTTACTCTTAAATATTTCCTTCCTTTCAATGTGTAGCCTTTGTGAGACATCAAATTACCCACAGCACAGCACTTTCCTATAGATAGACATATGATAAGAAAAAATAGATAGCTCTGAAACAGATAGAGCAGGGCTCTCAAATAAAGTAACTTTTCCAAGACTTGGTTGCCAGAGATTGGAAAAGTTACTCTGTTTGCAACAGATTTCTACTCACACAATCATGTACATACAAACATAGTAAAGGTAAAGGTTTCCCTTGATATTAAGTCTAGTCGTGTCCGACTCTGGGGTGTGGTGCTCATCTCCATTTCTAAACCAAAGAGCCAGCATCGTCCATAGACATCTCCAAGGTCATGTGGCCAGCATGACTGCATAGAACGCCCTTACGTTCCTTCCATAGCAGTAGCTATTGATCTACTCACATTTGCATGTTTTCGAACTGCTAGTTTGGCAGAAGCTGGGCTTAACAGCAGGAGATCACCCTGCTCCCCGGATTCAAACCGCTCCTGTACCTATTGATCTACTCACATCTGCATGCTTTTGAACTGCTACGTTGGCAGAAGCTGGGCCTAACAGTAGGAGCTCACCCCGCTCCCTAGATTCAAACTGCCAACCTTTTGGTCAACAAGTTCAGCAGCTCCAATAATAATAATAATATGAACATGCAAAAATACTGTGTGACTCTGAGATATTAGTGCTCATCTCAATTTCTAAGCCGAAGAGCCGGTGTTGTCCATAGACGCCTCCAAGGTCATGTGGCCAGCATGACTACATAAAGTGCCCTTACCTTCCTGCCAAAGCAGTACCTATTGATCTACTCACATCTGCATGTTTTTGAACTGCTAGGTTGGCAGTAGCTGGGCCTAACAGCAGGAGCTCACCCTGCTCCCCGGATTCAAACCACCAACCTTTCAATCAGCAAGTTCAGCAGCTTCAATAATAATAATAATAATGTGAACATGCAAAAATACTATGTGACTCTGAGGGATTGGTGCTCATCTCCATTTCTAAACCAAAGAGTCGGCGTTGTCCATAGACACCTCCAAGTTCATGTGGCCAGCATGACCGCATAGAGCGCCCTTACGTTCCTGCCAAAGCAGTACCTATTGATCTACTCACATTTGCATGTTTTCGAACTGCTAAGTTGGCAGTAACTGGGCCTAACAGCAGGAGCTCACCCTACTCCCCGGATTCAAACCGCCAACCTTTCAGTCAGCAAGTTCAGCAGCTTCAATAATAATAATATGAACATGCAAAAATATTGTGTCTCTGAGAGATTGGTGCTCATCTCAATTTCTAAGCCGAAGAGCCGGTGTTGTCCGTAGACGCCTCCAAGGTCATGTGGCCGCCATGACTGCATGGAGCACCTTTACCTTCCCGCAGAAGCAGTACCTATTGATCTACTCACATCTGCATGCTTTCGAACTGTTAGGTTGGCAGAAGCTGGGCCTAACAGCAGGAGCTCACCCCGCTCCCCAGATTCGAGCCGCCAACCGTTCGGTCAGCAAGTTCAGCAGCTCCAATAATAATAATAATGTGAACATGCAAAAATACTATGTGACTCTGAGGGATTGGTGCTCATCTCCATTTCTAAGCCGAAGAGCCGGCATTGTCCATAGGCGCCTCCAAGGTCATGTGGCCGGTATAGCTGCATGGAGCACTATTACCTTCCCGCAGAAGCAGTACCTATTGATCTACTCACATTTGCATGTTTTCGAACTGCTAAGTTGGCAGTAGCTGGGCCTAACAGTAGGAGCTCACCCCGCTCCCCAGATTCGAACCGCCAACCTTTCGGTCAGCAAGTTCAGCAGCTCCAATAATAATAATAATAATAATAATAATATGAAGATGCAAAAATATTATGTAACTCTGAGAGATTGGTGCTCATCTCAATTTCTAAGCTGAAGAGCTGGCGTTGTCCATAGACGCCTCCAAGGTCATGTGGCTGGCAGGACTGCATGGAGCGCCATTACCTTCCCGCAGAAGCAGTACCTATTGATCTACTCACATTTGCATGCTTTCGAACTGCTAGGTTGGCAGAAGCTGGACCTAACAGCAGGAGCTCACCCCGCCCCCCAGATTCGAAACGCCAACCTTGTGGTCAGCAAGTTCAGCAGCTTAGCGGTTTAACCTGCTGCACCACCTAAATACAAATATACATATATAACCTCTTGCACCTAGAGCTTGGAAAAGTTACTTTTGTGGCAACAGATTATATACATCTACTAGCCGTCCCCTGCCACACGTTGCTGTGGCCCAGTCTGTGTATAAGTGTTTTGGGAGTGTGTGTGTGTGTGTTCTGTGTGTGTGTATATGTGTGTATTTATCATATATGTTTGTGTATATGTGTATATACGTGTGTTTGCATATATATGTAGTTTTGTGCATGCATTGTAATGCATTTTTTGGCTTTTTTGGCTTTTTACGTCCCTTCTGTTGTGTTTTTCGGTGTTTTTGAGTGATGGTCACTCATTGGAATGATAGGTGTCTTGTGTCCAAATTTGGTGTCAATTCGTCCAGTGGTTTTTGAGTTATGTTAATCCCACAAATGAACATTACATTTTTATTTATATAGATAGACTGACCTTCATCTTTCCCCACTTGCTGTCAAAACTACAAATCCCATAATGCAGCACAGTGAAAAGCCAAGCTACAATAAAAGGTATTAGCAAGCACCTGATGCCCTCCATGTGCCCTGGACTACCAATCCCATTGCATACGGACAGCTGGGCAGTGTCTGGGAATGATGGAAGCTGTAGTCCTTAACACCTAGCTGATTTGCCCTGATGCCCTGGAGGTCAGAAAAGCCAGAGGATTTCTATTGAGTCGTGAGTCAGCATTTATGTAAATCTCACTGGTGCATCGAGTATACTTAAATTTCCCTGCGGTCGCAAAGACATACACTTTTCCAATCAAAAGGGTTTCAAAAGAGTTTAGGTTTCCTCACTTTGAAAACAACCTCAGCTGCAAATGGCCTTCAAAACAGAGCTTGGAGAAGTTACCTTTCTGGACCATAACTCTCAGAATCCACTGATCTACGCAAGCAACATATATACACATATACATACACATATACGAAAAAACCTACAACAACCCATATTTCGGATATTTAGATATGGGATGTTCAACGTGTACCAGATAAGAGAGAGATCCTTATTTTGTAAAACTCTTCGTATGTCAATTGAAAATATTTGTTTGGTTGCATGCTGCAAGTCGCTTCTGGTCTGAGAGAACCAGATGCTTACAAAGATGTTGCCCAGGGGACGCCCAATGTGGTACAACCTGGGGATCACAACCGGACACAATTAAGACATCTGCCCTTGAGCTTTGCAACTCTGCTGCTGAGTACGCATGCCTAGTTTGGAATACATCTCACCACACTAAAACAGTGGATGTGGCTCTTAATGAGACATGCCACATTATCATAGGATGTCTACACCCCATACCACTGGAGAAACTATACTGTTTAGCTGGTCTCGCAACACCTGACATCCATCGGGAAGTAGCAGCCAGCAATGAAAGGATCAAGGCATTGACGTCTCCAGTCCATCCTCTGTTTGGATATCAATCAGCAAGCCAACACTTTAAATCAAGAAATAACTTCCTAAGATCTACAACCTGTGGGTCCCCAGATGTTTTGGCCTTCAACTCCAAAAATATCCTAATAGCTGGTAAACTGGCTGGGATTTCTGGGAGTTGTAGGCTAAAATACTTGGGGACCCACAAGTTGAGAGCCACTGATCTACAGAGATACTGGGTTGTTGTATATGGCCATGTTCTAGAGGTATTTTCTCCTGACGTTTTGCCTGCATCTATGGCAAGCATCCCCAGAGGTAGTGAGGTCTGTTGGAACTAGGAAAAAGGGTTTATATATCTGTGGAATGACCAGGGTGGGACAAAGGACTTTTGTCTGCTGGAGCTAGGTGTGAATGTTTCAACTGAGCACATTGATTAGCATTTGATGGCCTGGCAGTGCCTGGAGCAATCTTTTGTGGAGAGGTGATTAGATGTCCTTGTTTGTTTCCTCTCTGTTGTTGTGCTGTTCTAATTTTTGAGTTTTTTAATACTGGTAGCCAGATTTTGTTCATTTTCATGGTTTCATGGTTTCCTCCTTTCTGTTGAAAGCTGTGGACAAGTCTACCTAGGGACGACCAAACACAGCGCACAAACATGAATCAAAGAACATGAAAGGCACTGCAGACTACTTCAACCAGAGAAGTCAGCCATAGCAGAGCACCTGAGGAACTAACCTGGACACAGCATATTATCTGAGAACAGAGAAATGCTGGACCACTCTCACAACCACCATGTCAGGCTACACAGAGAAGCCATTGAAATCCACAAGAAGCATGTGGACAATTTCAACAGAAAGGAGGAAACCATGAAAATGAACAAAATCTGGCTACCAGTATTAAAAAACTATAAAATTAGAACAACACAATAACAGAGAGGAAACGAACAAGGACATGTAATCACCTCTCAACAAAAGATTGCTCCAGGCACTGCCAGGCAATCAAATGCTAATCAAGGTGGTCAGTTGAAACATTCACACCTAGCTCCAGCAGACAAGAGTCCTTTGTCCCACCCTGGTCATTCCACAGATATATAAACCCTTTTTCCTAGTTCCAACAGACCTCACTACCTCTGAGGATGCTTGCCATAGACGCAGGCGAAACGTCAGGAGAAAATGCCTCTAGAACATGGCCATATAGCCCGAAAAAACCTACAACAACCCAGTGATTCCGGCCATGAAAGCCTTCGACAATACGGAGATACTGTCACGATACTAAGGCTCTGCCTTATTCAGGTAGAGATGAATCAAACACATACCCAGTTTGTATCAAGCAGTTTAATTAAAACAGCACTTACTTTCTGGCTGGTTTAATAGTCCAAAATATAAAGCATAAAGATTGCACTCAGCCACAGAATATAAAACAAAAACAGCAAACACTGGTGCAGGTTCAAGATAACTCCGTAGTCAAAAGGTCCAGCCTAGTGGTCAAACGCTGAGAGTTCAATGAGCAAAGTCCAGAGATCAAGAGTCTATTCCGTAGTCAAAAGCCAGTCCAAAGATTCAAGGTTCCAGGATTCCAAAGGTTCAGGAGACAGGTCAGGACATCAAAAATTCACAAACCTGGGGGAAAACCAGCAGCATCTACCACCAAAATAAGACAAATACTTTTCTCCTGAAGATCAGTCCCAGGGCTAGCTCATTATATCCAGAAACACTCAGCTGCAACCTATCTCTTGCATGCCTCCACCTGTAATTGCTTTCACTCATGAACTCTTACTTACAGATTACTCAACCCTTTAGAACTAAGACTTACATTAACCCTTCATAGAATCATAGAATCAAAGAGTTGGAAGAGACCTCATGGGCCATCCAGTCCAACCCCATTCTGCCAAGAAGCAGGAATATTGCATTCAAATCACCCCTGACAAATGGCCATCCAGCCTCTGCTTAAAAGCTTCCAAAGAAGGAGCCTCCACCACACTCCGGGGCAGAGAGTTCCACTGCTGAACGGCTCTCACAGTCAGGAAGTTCTTCCTAATGTTCAGATGGAATCTCCTCTCTTGTAGTTTGAAGCCATTGTTCCTTTGCGTCCTAGTCTCCAAGGAAGCAGAAAACAAGCTTGCTCCCTCCTCCCTGTGGCTTCCTCTCACATATTTATACATGGCTATCATATCTCCTCTCATCCTTCTCTTCTTCAGGCTAAACATGCCCAGTTCCCTAAGCCGCTCCTCATAGGGCTTGTTCTCCAGGCGCTTGATCATTTTAGTCGCCCTCCTCTGGACACATTCCAGCTTGTCAATATCTCTCTTGAATTGTGGTGCCCAGAATTGGACACAGTATTCCAGATGTGGTCTAACCAAAGCAGAATAGAGGGGTAGCATTACTTCCTTAGATCTAGACACTATGCTCCTTCCATCACCAACTGCTAGGTCTACCACCACCAACCGCTCTGAGCCCCAGGGGAGTGGCGGCATATAAGTTTGAATAATAAATAAATAAACCACCATCAACTGCAGAACATGATACTTGACAGACACTCCCAGGAACACCTCAGCAAGTGAGAGTCCAAAAGTGGCAGGCCAAAACCCGGAACTTTAATCAGTGTTTGAGAGACTCCCTCCTAGGCACACAGAAGATTGGGCAACTTGGAAAGCACTAAACAGGTTGCACTCTGGCACCACGAGATGCAAAGCTAACCTTAATAAATGAGGCTACAAAGAGGAGCCCACGATATGCGAGTACGGAGAAGAGCAAACCGGAGACCACCTACTACAATGCAACCTGCCACATGTACAGTGGAGGATCTTCTCATAGCAACACCAGAGGCCCTCCAAGTGGTCAGCCACTATCGGGACCGCATTAAGTCCACGAATCCTGAGGAATGGATTTTCTTTTACCGTACTTGGTCAAAGGACATTTAGTATACAGTGTTCCCTCACTACTTTGTGGTTCACTTTTTGCAGACTTGCTGTTTCGCAGGTTTGTGCCCCCCAGTTTATGAATGGCTGCCGTTGCCCAAAAGAGATTGCAAATCAAAGCAGAGATAGCTAGCAAACAAAAGGTGTGCGGTGCCTTTAAATCTCTCCTCGCTTCTGCCTCATCTTTGGAACGTAATATACATATATAGCATCCCTGCTTCACGGATTTTCACTTTTCGCGGGTGG
Source organism: Anolis sagrei (assembly GCF_037176765.1). Lineage (NCBI taxonomy): Eukaryota > Metazoa > Chordata > Lepidosauria > Squamata > Anolidae > Anolis > Anolis sagrei. The sequence continues at coordinate 3,710,176 of NC_090026.1, forward strand.
TCCTGGAATGCAACACCCGCGATAATAATTTATTATTATTTAAAACTTTTATATCCCAGTCTACTCCACCTCCGTAGAGGGACTCAGACCGGCTTACAGCAAGGATTCAATGGTTAAGTGGACGAACACAGAGAGAGCTCACTAATGCTTCCTCTTCATCTTGGAAAGAAGTGACAAGTGGAGTGCCACAAGTAGGGTTCCGTCCTGGGCCCGGTCCTGTTCAACATCTTTATTAATGACTTAGATGAAGGGCTAGAAGGCAGGATCATCAAGTTTGCAGACGACACCAAATTGGGAGGGAGAGCCAATACTCCAGAGGACAGGAACAGGATTCAAAACGATCTTGACAGATTAGAGAGATGGGCCAAAACTAACAAAATGAAGTTCAACAGGGACAAATGCAAGATACTCCACTTTGGCAGAAAAAACGAAATGCAAAGATACAGAATGGGGGACAATGCCTGGCTCGAGAGCAGTACGTGTGAAAAAGATCTTGGAGTCCTCGTGGACAACAAGTTAAACATGAGCCAGGAATGTGATGTGGCGGCAAAAAAAGCCAATGGGATTTTGGCCTGCATCAATAGGAGCATAGTGTCTAGATCTAAGGAAGTGATGCTACCCCTCTATTCTGCTTTGGTTAGACCACATCTGGAATATTGTGTCCAATTCTGGGCCCCACAATTCAAGAGAGATATTGACAAGCTGGAATGTGTCCAGAAGAGGGCGACTAAAATGATCAAGGGTCTGGAGAACAAGCCCTATGAGGAGCGGCTTAGGGAACTGGGCATGTTTAGCCTGAAGAAGAGAAGGCTGAGAGGAGATATGATAGCCATGTACAAATATGTGAGAGGAAGCCACAGGGAGGAGGAGGGAGCAAGCTTGTTTTCTGCTTCCTTGGAGACTAGGACGCAGAACAATGGCTTCAAACTACAAGAGAGGAGATTCCATCTGAACATTAGGAAGAACTTCCTGACTGTGAGAGCCGTTCAGCAGTGGAACTCTCTGCCCCGGAGTGTGGTGGAGGCTCCTTCTTTGGAAGCTTTTAAGCAGAGGCTGGATGGCCATCTGTCAGGGGTGATTTGAATGCAATATTCCTGCTTCTTGGCAGGATGGGGTTGGACTGGATGGCCCAGGAGGTCTCTTCCAACTCTTTGATTCTATGATTCTATGATTCTAATAGTACAATCTAAAAACATCATATAATAACAAGTTAAAATACATATCGATTAAAATTACAAATAAGCCAAATCATGTCCAACTCAGTCCGTATGTGTGCTCGATAACTTTGTTCTGTAGCCGGTTTCAACCATTTCTTTGGGAATGCTGCCTTCCATAGCCAGGATTTCACCAGCCTCCTGAAGGACAGGAGGGAGGGGGCAGATCTGATCTCAATCGGGAGAGAGTTCCACAGCTGAGGGGCCACCACAGAAAAGGCCCTGTCTCTCGTTCCCGCCAGACACGATTGCGAAAGTGGCGGGACTGAGAGCAGGGCCCCATCAGAAGATCTTAACTGTTTTGATGGTTCATAGGGGGAATGGAACCCAACCTTGCCACCAAAGTAGTAAAGAAACCAATAGCCAGATAACCAGAGATTGAGAACAACAACCTTCATGAACCCTTTACATCTACTGAATTGGACATGGCTCTCAATAAATGTAAGAATGGCAAAGCAGCTGGCTTGGATGATCTACGGATGGAACAAATCAAGAACTTTGGTCCAAAAGCAAGGCGCTGGCTGCTGGAGCTGATGAACAACTGCACTGCATCCTGTCAGATCCCCAAAATCTGGAGGAAAGCAAGAGTCATCGCCATCTTGAAGCCAGGCAAAGACCGCAATGACCCAAAAAGCTACAGACCAATCTCCCTGCTGTGCCACCTCTACAAAGTTTTGGAGAGACTTATTTTGCATAGAATTATGGAAAAAATAGACCCCTGTCTGATTCCACAGCAAGCTGGCTTCAGGAAAGGCAAAAGCTGCACATCGCAAGTGCTGAACCTGACAGGCTATGGTTCCAAGTTCTGAGGAGCCCCCAAAGACAATCCCTCAACTGACATTGCAGGTTATAGCGAGCGCCATGAACATGTAGCCCAAACTACCAATGTCCTCCCCAAGCACTAAGGCCCACCACCCAATGACATGCTGCATTATCACGGGGTGTCTGCACCCTACACCACTGGAGAAATTACACTGTCTAGCCGGTACTGCACCACGTGACATCCGCCGGGAAGTAGCAGCCAATAGTGAAAGGACCAAGGCAGTGACATCTCCAGCCCATCCTTTGTTTGGGTATCAGCCAGCACCTCAACGACTTAAATCAAGAAATTGTTTTCTAAGATCTACAGAGACACTTACTGGAACACCCCAGCAAGCGAGAGTCCAAAAGTGGCAGGCTCAAACCCAGAACCTCAACAAATGGCTGATACCAAATGAGAGATTCCCCCCTGGGCACACAGAGAGGAAATTACACTGCTTAGCCGATATTGCACCACCTGACATCCGCCGGGAAGTAGCAGCCAATAATGAAAGGACCAAGGCAATGACATCTCCAGCCCATCCCTTGTTTGGGTATCAGCCAGCACGTCAACGACTTAAATCAAGAAATTGTTTTCTAAGATCTACAGAGACACTTACTGGAACACCCCAGCAAGCGAGAGTCCAAAAGAGGCAGGCTCAAACCCAGAACCTCAATCTATGGCTAATACCAAATGAGAGACTCCCCCCTGGGCACACAGAAGACTGGGCGACTTGGAAGGCGCTGAACAGACTGCGCTCTGGCACCACGAGATGCAGAGACAACCCCGAGAAATGGGGCCACAAAGTGGAATCCACAACATGCGAGTGTGGAGAAGAGCAAACCACTGACCACCTGCTGCAATGCTTCCTGAGCCCCGCCACATGCACAAGGGAGGACCTTCTTGTGGCAACACCAGAGGCACTCCAAGGGGCCAGACACTGGTCAAAGGACATTTAATCAACTACCAAGTTTGCACGCTTTGTGCTTTTTTTGTCTGTTTGTTTGTTTTGTTACGTTAGAAATGCAATACAATGGTCTGGTTGCCTCTGACACGATAAACAAACAAACAAATAAATAAATACGATATATAGCGTCCCTTCTTTGTGGATTTTCACTTTTCGCAGGTGGTCCCGCAATAAGTGAGGGAACTTTCGCGGGTGGTCCTGGAACACAACACCCGCAATAAGTGAGGGAACACTGTAAGGTCAAGTTTTTAACTTTGTTTATGTTTTTAAATACATTATAATTGCACTCTCAATTCACTTCTGACACGATAAATAAATTGTAAATACGTTAATTGCATCTTAAAAAGAGACTTTTTTAAAAAAAACCCACAATATAACCATCAAATAAGAAATAATGACGCAACGAGGCAACACTTTCCCCACAAAATCCACTTAAAAACCAAATACAGAATCAGCAAATGAGAAGATTCAAGGAAAACAGGCAAAGATGGCATCGATTTTGCAAAAGATCCCTTTGTCAACATACCCAGAGAGCACCCCACAACCCCCCAAATAAATCATTTCTGTTGACAACAACAATATATATATTTATATATATTTAAAGAAACTCTTCTAAACCACCCTTCTATTACCCGAAATGGATTACAGGGCATTTTTCTTCCCTTTCCAAAAAACGACAAAGAAAAAAAATATATATAAGAGGAAAAGGTAAAGAAAGGAGGAACAGAATCACTGGCAAAGTTGTCGGATGTTTTCGGAAAGCAAGAAAGGGGTGCGTTTTGCTCAAAGAGAAGATCAAAAAAAGGAAAAAAAGGGGGGAGGAAGGGGTCTTTTTTTGTCTCCAAAATGTGTTAAATAGATATATATAGATAGATTATATAGATAGGTTATTATTTGTTCTGGTTTTTATACCAAAAAAAGAAGACGTTAAAAACCAAAAAAAAAGGATAATAATTTTTTTTGTTCTTTTTTTTTGTTTGTTTGTTGTTGTTAAAAAAAAGCAAAATGTGAAACATGCAGGAAAAATACCTTCGTCTGGAGTGGGATTGTTAGTTGATGCCTCCTCACGCTTTTTCGTGAGCGGACCTAAGAGCAAGAAAAAAGAAGAAAAAAGAAAAATGGGACAGGGGGAAAAAAGAGAGAGAAAGATCAAGAAAAAAAGAGATCGTTTTTCGGTTCATCAAAAAGGGGAAAAAGCAATATTTCTTTTCTTTCTTTTTTTTTTCTGTTTAGCAAAATACAAACAGGTTTTTTTAAAGATTTTTTTTTTCTCTCCTTCCTGGGATTGGCTTTTGTGTGCATCATGTTTGCATGTAGGCATGGCTTTTGGGTTTTGTTTTTTTCCCCCCACACCGCAACAAAACAAAACAAAAAACACCCCACCAAAACAAAACACACCGAAACAAAACACACAGAAATATATGAGATAATATCGGAAAGCTGTGAAATTAAAAGATTGGTTAGAGAGGGATAAACCAAGGTGGGGAAAGGAAGGTTAGAAGTGGAGGGGGGACCCCAACGTTTTGCACCCCGTTTTCAAGGTTTGAGGTTGAGTTTTCCAGGACAGAAAAGGAAGGGAGAAAAAGGGGGCCAACTCTTTCCTTAGTTGATCAAGGGTCTGGAGAACATGATCAAGGGTCTGGAGAACAAGCCCTATGAGGAGCGGCTTAGGGAACTGGGCATGTTTAGCCTGAAGAAGAGAAGGCTGAGAGGAGATATGATAGCCATGTATAAATATGTGAGAGGAAGCCACAGGGAGGAGGGAGCTAGCTTGTTTTCTGCTTCCTTGGAGACTAGGACACGGAACAATGGTTTCAAACTACAAGAAAGGAGATTCCATCTGAACATTAGGAAGAACTTCCTGACTGTGAGAGCCGTTCAGCAGTGGAACTCTCTGCCCCGGAGTGTGGTGGAGGCTCCTTCCTTGGAAGCTTTTAAACAGAGGCTGGATGGCCATCTGTCAGGGGTGATTTGAATGCAATATTCCTGCTTCTTGGCAGGGGGTTGGACTGGATGGCCAATGAGGTCTCTTCCAACTCTTTGATTCTATGATTCTATGATTCTATGATTCTAGTTGGGCTCCTGGGCCATTTAACTGAGACCCAACAATGTCAAGCAGTGGCAAAAAAAGTCAATGGGATTTTGGTCTGTATCAATAGGAGTCTAGTGCCTAGGTCCATGATGGCGAACCTATGACACGTGTGTCAGCACTGACATGCGTAGCCATTTTCGATGACACACAGCTGCATGCGGCCGCATACAGAGAAGATGGACACAGTATTCCGCAGGTTAAACATGCCCAGATCTTTAAGCCGCTCCTCATAGGGCTTGTTCTCCAGATCCTTGATCATTTTAGTCGCCCTCCTCTGGATACATGTCCAATTCTGGGCACCACAACTGAAGGGAGATGCTGACAAGCTGGAATGTATCCAAGGGAGGGCGACTAAAACGATCAAGGGTCTGGAGAACAAGCCCTATGAGGAGCGGCTTAAAGATCTGGGCATGTTTAGCCTGAAGAAGAGAAGGCTGAGAGGAGACATGATGAGGGCCATGTATAAATAAATATGTGAGAGGAAGTCATACGGAGGAGGAGGGAGTAAGCTTCCTTTCTGCTGCCCTGGAGACTAGGACGCAATGGAGCCATGGCTTCAAACTACAAGAAAGGAGATTCCACCTGATCATGAGAACGAACTTCCTGACTGTGAGAGCCGTTCAGCAGTGGAACTCTCTGCTGCGGAATGTGGCGGAGTCTCCTTGTTTGGGGGCTTTTAAACAGAGTCTGGATGGCCATCTGTTGGGGGTGCTTTGAATGTGGTTTTCCTGCTTCTTGGCAGAATGGGGTTGGACTGGATGTCCCATGAGGCCTGGGGTTGGACTGGATGGCCCATGAGGTCTCTTCCAGCTCGATGAGTCTATGGGGCCGCATCCCAAGGACATTTCATCCTCGGCTCCTACACCAGCATTTTTCTATAATGCCAAGATATATGGCATTATAGAAAAAGCAGGTAAGTTAAATAATTAGTTTTTGGTTTATTAAATACAGTTATATATTACAATAATATATTTTTATTATTAAACTATAAATATCATGAAATTATGGGTTTTTTTCTTGAAGTGACACCCCACTTGAGTTATGCTCGGTGTTTTGGCGAGTATTGACACACCAAGCTCAAAAGGTTGCCCATCATTGGCATAGGTCCAAGACAAGTCATGCTCTCCATGCTCTATTCTGCCTTTGTTGGACCACACCGGGAATATTGTGTCCAATTCTGGGCACCACAATTGATGGGAGATGTTGACAAGCTGGAATGTGTCCAGAAGAGAGCGACTCAAATGATCAAGGGTCTGGAGAACAAGCCCTATGAGGAGCGGCTTAAAGAGCTGGGCATGTTTAGCCTGCGGAAGAGAAGGCTGAGAGGAGACTTGATGAGGGACATGGATAAATATGTGAGGGGAAATCCTAGGGAGGAGGGAGCAAGCTTGTTTTCTGCTTCCTTGAAGACTAGGACGTGAAACAATGGCTGCCCTGAAGACTAGGATGAAATGGAGCCATGGCTTCAAACGACATGAAAGGAGATTCCACCTGAACATTAGGAAGAACTTCGTGACTGTGAGAGCTGTTCAGCAGTGGAACTCTCTGCCCCAAAGTGTGGTGGAGGCTCCTTCTTTGCAGGCTTTGAAGCAGAGGCTGGATGGCCACCTGCCAGGAGTGCTTTAAAGGCAATTTTCCTGCTTCTTGGCAAACTACAGGAATGGATTGTTGTAGGTTTTTTCGGGCTATATGGCCATGGTCTAGAGGCATTCTCTCCTGACGTTTCGCCTGCATCTATGGTAAGCGTGCTCAGAGGTAGTGTGGTGGAGGAATGGAGATTCCACCTGAACATTAGGAAGAACTTCCTGACTGTGAGAGCTGTTCAGCAGTGGAACTCTCTGCCCCGGCGTGTAGTGGAGGCTCCTTTGGAGGCTTTGAAGCAGAGGCTGGATGGCCATCTGCCAGGAGTGCTTTGAAGGCAATTTTCCTGCTTCTTGGCAAACTACAGGAAAGGAGATTCCACCTGAACATTAGGAAGAACTTCCTGACTGTGAGAGCTGTTCAGCAGTGGAACTCTCTGCCCCGGCGTGTAGTGGAGGCTCCTTTGGAGGCTTTGAAGCAGAGGCTGGATGGCCATCTGCCAGGAGTGCTTTGAAGGCAATTTTCCTGCTTCTTGGCAAACTACAGGAAAGGAGATTCCACCTGAACATTAGGAAGAACTTCCTGACTGTGAGAGCTGTTCAGCAGTGGAACTCTCTGCCCCGGAGTGTAGTGGAGGCTCCTTTGGAGGCTTTGAAGCAGAGGCTGGATGGCCATCTGCCAGGAGTGCTTTGAAGGCAATTTTCCTGCTTCTTGGCAAACTACAGGAAAGGAGATTCCACCTGAACATTAGGAAGAACTTCCTGTCTGTCAGAGCTGTTCAGCAGTGGAACCCTCTGCTGTGGAGTGTGGTGGAGGCTCCTTCTTTAAGGCTTTGAAGCAGAGGCTCGATTTGGAAAACCTCCCCTCATGGCCTAGGAAGCTCTGGGAATTTCCTCCTCAGAGTTTAGTTCAGTCCCTATCCACACTGCCATATAATCCAGATCATCGAAGTACATAATCCAAATTATCTGTTTTGAACTGGGTCACCTCCTTGTCGCCTTCTTATGGGGGCTCGTCCGGGATAATGTGAGTCTACACGACTGTATATAATCCAGTGCAAGTTTACTCAAACTTTTTAAACAAGAGGGCCAGGTCACAATCCCTCAAACTGTTGGGGGGTTGAATTATAATTTGAAAAAAAAACAAACATGAATGAATTCCTATGCACATTGAACATATCTTATTTGAAGTGCAAAAAACACTTAAAACCAATACAATAATTATAGTGAAAAACAATTTTTGTGTAAACTTATTAGTATTTCAGTGGGAAGTGTGGGCCTGCTTTTGGGTGATGAGATAGGGTTGTTGTTGTTGTTGTTTCAATAGGAAGTGTGGACCTGCTTTGGGGTGATGAGATAGGGTTGTTGTTGTTGTTGTTTCAATGGGAAGTGTGGACCTGCTTTTGGGTGATGAGATAGGGTTGTTGTTGTTGTTGTTTCAATAGGAAGTGTGGACCTGCTTTGGGGTGATGAGATAGGGTTGTTGTTGTTGTTGTTTCAATGGGAAGTGTGGACCTGCTTTTGGGTGATGAGATAGGGTTGTTGTTGTTGTTATTTCAATGGGAAGTGTGGACCTGCTTTTGGGTGATGAGATAGGGTTGTTGTTGTTGTTGTTTCAATAGGAAGTGTGGACCTGCTTTTGGGTGATGAGATAGGGTTGTTGTTGTTGTTATTTCAATGGGAAGTGTGGACCTGCTTTTGGGTGATGAGATAGGGTTGTTGTTGTTGTTTCAATGGGAAGTGTGGACCTGCTTTTAGGTGATGAGATAGGGTTGTTGTTGTTGTTTCAATGGGAAGTGTAGACCTGCTTTTAGGTGATGAGATAGGGTTGTTGTTGTTGTTTCAATGGGAAGTGTAGACCTGCTTTTAGGTGATGAGATAGGGTTGTTGTTGTTGTTTCAATGGGAAGTGTGGACCTGCTTTTAGGTGATGAGATAGGGTTGTTGTTGTTGTTTCAATGGGAAGTGTAGACCTGCTTTTAGGTGATGAGATAGGGTTGTTGTTGTTGTTTCAATGGGAAGTGTAGACCTGCTTTTAGGTGATGAGATAGGGTTGTTGTTGTTGTTTCAATGGGAAGTGTAGACCTGCTTTTAGGTGATGAGATAGGGTTGTTGTTGTTGTTTCAATGGGAAGTGTGGACCTGCTTTGGGGTGATGAGATAGGGTTGTTGTTGTTGTTGTTTCAATGGGAAGTGTGGACCTGCTTTGGGGTGATGAGATAGGGTTGTTGTTGTTGTTGTTTCAATGGGAAGTGTGGACCTGCTTTTGGGTGATGAGATAGGGTTGTTGTTGTTGTTGTTTCAATGGGAAGTGTGGACCTGCTTTTGGGTGATGAGATAGGGTTGTTGTTGTTGTTGTTGTTTCAATGGGAAGTGTGGACCTGCTTTGGGGTGATGAGATAGGGTTGTTGTTGTTGTTGTTTCAATGGGAAGTGTGGACCTGCTTTGGGGTGATGAGATAGGGTTGTTGTTGTTGTTGTTTCAATGGGAAGTGTGGACCTGCTTTTGGGTGATGAGATAGGGTTGTTGTTGTTGTTGTTTCAATGGGAAGTGTGGACCTGCTTTTGGGTGATGAGATAGGGTTGTTGTTGTTGTTGTTTCAATGGGAAGTGTGGACCTGCTTTTGGGTGATGAGATAGGGTTGTTGTTGTTGTTGTTTCAATGGGAAGTGTGGACCTGCTTTTGGGTGATGAGATAGGGTTGTTGTTGTTGTTGTTTCAATGGGAAGTGTGGACCTGCTTTGGGGTGATGAGATAGGGTTGTTGTTGTTGTTGTTTCAATGGGAAGTGTGGACCTGCTTTTGGGTGATGAGATAGGGTTGTTGTTGTTGTTGTTTCAATGGGAAGTGTGGACCTGCTTTTGGGTGATGAGATAGGGTTGTTGTTGTTGTTGTTTCAATGGGAAGTGTGGACCTGCTTTGGGGTGATGAGATAGGGTTGTTGTTGTTGTTGTTTCAATGGGAAGTGTGGACCTGCTTTGGGGTGATGAGATAGGGTTGTTGTTGTTGTTGTTTCAATGGGAAGTGTGGACCTGCTTTTGGGTGATGAGATAGGGTTGTTGTTGTTGTTGTTTCAATGGGAAGTGTGGACCTGCTTTTGGGTGATGAGATAGGGTTGTTGTTGTTGTTGTTTCAATGGGAAGTGTGGACCTGCTTTTGGGTGATGAGATAGGGTTGTTGTTGTTGTTGTTTCAATGGGAAGTGTGGACCTGCTTTTGGGTGATGAGATAGGGTTGTTGTTGTTGTTGTTTCAATGGGAAGTGTGGACCTGCTTTGGGGTGATGAGATAGGGTTGTTGTTGTTGTTGTTTCAATGGGAAGTGTGGACCTGCTTTTGGGTGATGAGATAGGGTTGTTGTTGTTGTTATTTCAATGGGAAGTGTGGACCTGCTTTTGGGTGATGAGATAGGGTTGTTGTTGTTGTTGTTTCAATAGGAAGTGTGGACCTGCTTTTGGGTGATGAGATAGGGTTGTTGTTGTTGTTATTTCAATGGGAAGTGTGGACCTGCTTTTGGGTGATGAGATAGGGTTGTTGTTTCAATGGGAAGTGTAGACCTGCTTTTAGGTGATGAGATAGGGTTGTTGTTGTTGTTTCAATGGGAAGTGTGGACCTGCTTTTGGGTGATGAGATAGGGTTGTTGTTGTTGTTGTTTCAATGGGAAGTGTGGACCTGCTTTTGGGTGATGAGATAGGGTTGTTGTTGTTGTTGTTTCAATGGGAAGTGTGGACCTGCTTTTGGGTGATGAGATAGGGTTGTTGTTGTTGTTGTTTCAATGGGAAGTGTGGACCTGCTTTTGGGTGATGAGATAGGGTTGTTGTTGTTGTTGTTTCAATGGGAAGTGTGGACCTGCTTTTGGGTGATGAGATAGGGTTGTTGTTGTTGTTGTTTCAATGGGAAGTGTGGACCTGCTTTTGGGTGATGAGATAGGGTTGTTGTTGTTGTTGTTTCAATGGGAAGTGTGGACCTGCTTTTGGGTGATGAGATAGGGTTGTTGTTGTTGTTGTTTCAATGGGAAGTGTGGACCTGCTTTGGGGTGATGAGATAGGGTTGTTGTTGTTGTTGTTTCAATGGGAAGTGTGGACCTGCTTTTGGGTGATGAGATAGGGTTGTTGTTGTTGTTATTTCAATGGGAAGTGTGGACCTGCTTTTGGGTGATGAGATAGGGTTGTTGTTGTTGTTGTTTCAATAGGAAGTGTGGACCTGCTTTTGGGTGATGAGATAGGGTTGTTGTTGTTGTTATTTCAATGGGAAGTGTGGACCTGCTTTTGGGTGATGAGATAGGGTTGTTGTTTCAATGGGAAGTGTAGACCTGCTTTTAGGTGATGAGATAGGGTTGTTGTTGTTGTTTCAATGGGAAGTGTGGACCTGCTTTTGGGTGATGAGATAGGGTTGTTGTTGTTGTTGTTTCAATGGGAAGTGTGGACCTGCTTTTGGGTGATGAGATAGGGTTGTTGTTGTTGTTATTTCAATGGGAAGTGTGGACCTGCTTTTGGGTGATGAGATAGGGTTGTTGTTTCAATGGGAAGTGTAGACCTGCTTTTAGGTGATGAGATAGGGTTGTTGTTTCAATGGGAAGTGTAGACCTGCTTTTAGATGATGAGATAGGGTTGTTGTTGTTGTTTCAATGGGAAGTGTGGACCTGCTTTTGGGTGATGAGATAGGGTTGTTGTTGTTGTTGTTTCAATGGGAAGTGTGGACCTGCTTTTGGGTGATGAGATAGGGTTGTTGTTGTTGTTGTTCCAATGGGAAGTGTGGACCTGCTTTTGGGTGAGGAGATAGGGTTGTTGTTGTTTCAATGGGAAGTGTGGACCTGCTTTTGGGTGATGAGATAGGGTTGTTGTTGTTTCAATGGGAAGTGTGGACCTGCTTTTGGGTGATGAGATTGGGTTGTTGTTGTTGTTTCAATGGGAAGTGTGGACCTGCTTTTGGGTGATGAGATAGGGTTGTTGTTGTTTCAATGGGAAGTGTGGACCTGCTTTTGGGTGATGAGATAGGCTTGTTGTTGTTGTTTCAATGGGAAGTGTGGGCCTGCTTTTGGGTGATGAGATAAGGCTGTTATTGTTGTTTGAATGGGAAGTGTGGACCTGCTTTTGGCTGATGAGATAGGGTTGTTGTTGTTGTTTCAATGGGAAGTGTGGACCTGCTTTTGGCTGATGAGATAGGGTTGTTGTTGTTACTTCAATCGGAAGTGTGGACCTGCTTTTGGGTGATGAGATAGGGTTGTTGTTGTTGTTTGAATGGGAAGTGTGGACCTGCTTTTGGGTGATGAGATAGGGTTGTTGTTGTTGTTTGAATGGGAAGTGTGGACCTGCTTTTGGGTGATGAGATAGGGTTGTTGTTGTTGTTTGAATGGGAAGTGTGGACCTGCTTTTGGGTGATGAGATAGGGTTGTTGTTGTTGTTTCAATGGGAAATGTGGACCTGCTTTTGGGTGATGAGATAGGATTGTTGTTGTTGTTGTTTCAATGGGAAGTGTGGACCTGCTTTTGGGTGATGAGGTAGGGTTGTTGTTGTTGTTGTTTCAATGGGAATTGTGGACCTGCTTTTGGCTGATGAGATAGGATTGTTGTTGTTTCAATGGGAAGTGTGGACCTGCTTTTGGGTGATGAGATAGGGTTGTTGTTGTTGTTGTTGTTTCAATGAGAAGTGTGGACCTGCTTTTGGGTGATGAGATAGGGTTGTTGTTGTTGTTGTTGTTTCAATGAGAAGTGTGGACCTGCTTTTGGGTGATGAGATAGGGTTGTTGTTGTTGTTGTTGTTTCAATGAGAAGTGTGGACCTGCTTTTGGGTGATGAGATAGGGTTGTTGTTGTTGTTGTTGTTTCAATGAGAAGTGTGGACCTGCTTTTGGGTGATGAGATAGGGTTGTTGTTGTTGTTGTTGTTGTGAGCTTTCAAGGCATTTCAGACTTAGGTTGACCCTGAGCGAAGGCCAGGTAAATGACCTTGGAGGGCCGTATCTGGCCCTCGGGCCTTAGTTTGAAGACCCCTGGTCTAGTGCAAGGAAGATACTCTGGGTTTCATATGGCAGTGTAGAAGGGACCTCAGAAAGGATTTGAAAATATTGAAAATATTTGAAAATATTTCCCTCATGGCCTAGAAAAGCCTCTCCTCAGGTCTTGGAAAGCATCCCTTCAGGGAACAGGCCTGGCTTAGAAAGTGGTGTAAAGTCTTCTCTCAGAAAGCTTTCCCTCAAGAGTTTAGAATTGGCATGGGCCAACTTTGGCCCTCCGTCTAAGTGTTTTGGTCTTCAACTCCCATCATTCCTAACAGCTTCGGACCCTTTCCTTTCCCCCCTCAGACACTTAAGCAGAAAAGGGAAAAGAGGGGGTCCTAAGGCTGTTAGGAATGGTGGGACTTGAAGTCCAAAACACTTTGACGGAGGGCCAAAGTTGGCCCATGCCAATTCTAAACTCTTGAGGGAAGTTTGCCCATGCCTGTTTTGGGATGAAGTTTGCCCATGCCTGGTTTGGAAACTCTCCCCAGAGGTATCTCCTCAATTTGGGAAGTTTTCCCTCAGGGATTTGGAAAGCCTGTTCTCCTCAAACCTTTGAAAGTCTCCCCTCGGTGCCCTTCCACAAAGACATATAATCTAGAATATCAAGGTAGATAATCCACAGTACTGGATTATCTGAGTCCACACTGCTTTTTAGGCTTTTGAAGTCCCTTCCACTGTATTTTTTAGTGTTTTGATGAGTGATGGTCACTTGTTGGCCTGAGAGGTGTCCTGTGTCCAAATTTGGTGTCCATTCGTTCACTGGTTTTTGAGGTATGTTAATCCCACAAAACAAACATTACATTTTGATTTATATAGATTACTAGCCGTCCCCTGCCACGCGTTGCTGTGGCCCAGTCTGTATATGTGTTTTGTGTGTGTATATATGTGTATATGTGTGGTTTTGCGCATGCATTGTAATGCATTTTTTATTTTTTGGCTTTTTAAGTCTCGTCCGCTGTGTTTTTCAGTGTTTTTATGAGTGTTGGTCACTTGTTCGCCCGATAGGTATATTGTGTCCAAATTTGGGGTCAATTCGTTCACTGGTTTTTGAGTTATGTTAATCCCACAAACGAACATTACATTTTTATTTATATAGACTAGCCGTCCCCTGCCAGGCGTTGCTGTGGCCCAGTCTGGTGATCTGGAAAATAAAGTAATGAGAAAGTGTTGGTTTCTAATCTATGTAATGTCTTTCTGCTTGTGGGTAAATAGTATTTCTTGCTGTTTCTTTGTCAGTGTTGATGTCGAGATTGTCTGGTTTGCCTACTCTGGAACAGGCAGCATATAATTGTCCTTCTGTAGGGATCCCTTTCAAATCTATGATACCATACCTCTGTGTGTGTGAATCATATCTATCTATCTATATCTACAGCTGGATGGCTCTCTGTCAGGAGGGCTTTGACTACGTTTTCTTGTCCTGGTGAAGGGAGTTGGACTGGATGGCCTTAAGTATTTTCTCTTGGTCCTGGGGGTTCTGTGTGGGAAGTTTGTCCCGATTCTGTCAGTGCAGTTCAGAATGCTCTTTGATTGTAGGTGAACTATAAATCCCAGTAACTACAACTCCCAAATGTTGAGGTCTATTTTCCCCAAACTCCATTTGTGTGCATATTTGGGCATATGGCATATTTGTGCCAAGTTTGGTCCAGATCCATAATTGTTTGAGTCCAAATGCTCTCTGGATGTAGGTGAACTACAACTCCCAAACTCAAAGTCAATGCCCTCCAAACCCTTCTAGTGTTTTCTGTTGGTCACAGGAGTCTTGTGTGCCAAGTTTGGTTCAATTTCATCATTGGTGGAGTTCAGAATGCTCTTTGATTGTAGGTGAACAATTCATCCCAGCAACTACAACTCCCAAATGACAAAATCAATTTTTTTGAGTGAAGGACACACATTGGGTTGTTAGGTGTCTTGTTTCCAAATTTGGTGCCAATTCATCCAGTGGTTTTGGAGTTCTGTTAATCCCACAAACGAAGATTACATTGTCGAAGGCTTTCATGGCCAGAATCACTGGGTTGTTCTTGGTTTTTTCGGACTATATGGCTATATTCTAGAGGCATTCTCTCCTGACGTTTCGCCTGCATCTATGGCAAGAGGTAGTGAGGTCTGTTGGAAGTAGGAAAAAGGGTTTATATATCTGTGGAATGACCAGGGTGGGACAAAGGACTCTTGTCTGTTGGAGCTAGGTGTGAATGTTTCAACTGACCACCTTGATTAGCATATAATGGCCTGACAGTGCCTGGAGCAAGCTTTTGTCGAGAGGTGATTAGATGTCCTTGTTTGTTTTCTCTCTGTTGTTGTGCTGTTCTAATTTTAAAGTTGGGTTGTTGTAGGTTTTTTCAGGCTATACGGCCATGGTCTAGAGGCATTCTCTCCTGACATTTCGCCTGCATCTATGGCAAGCATCCTCAGAGGTAGTGAGGTCTGTTGGAACTAGGAAAAAGGGTTTATATATCTGTGGAATGACCAGGGTGGGGCAAAGGACTCTTGTCTGCTGGAGCTAGGTGTGAATGTTTCAACTGACAACCTTGATTAGCATATAATGGCCTGACATTGCCTGGAGCAAACTTTTGTTGAGAGGTGATTAGATGTCCCTGATTGTTTTCTCTCTGTTGTTGTGCTGTTCTAATTTTAGAGTTGGGTTGTTGTAGGTTTTTTCAGGCTATATGGCAATGTTCTAGAGGCATTCTCTCCTGACATTTCGCCTGCATCTATGGCAAGCATCCTCAGAGGTAGTGAGGTCTGTTGGAACTAGGAAAAGGGTTTATATATCTGTGGAATGACCAGGATGGGACAAAGAACTCTTGTCTGCTGGAGCTAGGTGTGAATGTTTCAACTGACCACCTTGATTAACATATAATGGCCTGACAGTGCCTGGTTTAATCACCTCTCAACAAAAGTTTGCTCCAGGCACTGTCAGGCCATTATATGTTAATCAAGGTGGTCAGTTGAAACATTCACACCTAGCTCCTGACAGTGCCTGGATTAATCACCTCTCAACAAACGTTTGCTCCAGGCACTGTCAGGCCATTATATGTTAATCAAGGTGGTCAGCTGAAACATTCACACCTAGCTCCAGCAGACAAGAGTCTTTTGTCCCACCCTGGTCTTTCCACAGACATATAAACCCTTTTTCCTAGTTCCAACAGACCTCACTACCTCTGAGGATGCTTGCCATAGATGCAGGCGAAACGTCAGGAGAGAATGCCTCTAGGCCATGGCCATACAGCCCGAAAAAACCTACAACAACCCAAAACATTACATTTTTATTTATATAGAGTGTTGTTGTTGTTGTTGTTGTTATTAAATGGGATGGAAAGGAGGGGGGGGGAAGGAGGGAGCGCCCCAAAGTATGAGCAATTCCATCTTGATGGAGGGCAAGTGGACCCCAAATCCCAGGCGAGAGGACCACAAATCCCAGGCGGGTGCAAATTTCTGGAAACAGAAGGGTGAGAATTAAAAATGCAAGAATCCCGGGGATTTCTGCCTGGCTGAACTTCCCTTGGTGAAATCCAGGGCAAACCTTTCCTCTCTCTCTCTCTTCCTCCTCTGTGCATTTCTGTCTCCTTCCCTCTCTTTCTCTTTCTCTCCCCACTTCTCTCTCTTTCTCTCGCCCTCCCTTATGTTATGGGGAAACTGGCATTTACAGATTAAGACAGAAGGATTTTTCATGGGCTGGCAACTCGCCCCAGGGGCAGCCATGGCTAAATAAAGAGTCCAATGAGAGAGAGAGAAATAGAGAGAGAGGAAGGGAAGAAGGGAGCGTGTGAGAGAGAGAAAGAGAAAAGCGGAGAGAAAGCATGGTTACGGATGCCCCGTGACAACCAACCGGGACCTGAATGCCATCTTCTCCCCATTCTGCCAGGTGTGGTTGGCTTTGGGAGCAACTTGACAGATTTGGGTCATGGAAAGCGGCCTCTCTTCCTCTCTTTCCTATTCCTGCTGGATGCGGTTCCAGAGGTTAACGGGCATTTCTGTCCTGTAAGGAAGGATGCAGCCCCTCCAGCTTCTGTGCCCCCAACAAGAGGGGCAATCCAAGGGCAACACAATGGGAGAATCAGGGGCCTTGACCCAAATTTGCAGCCCAAAGTTTTGGCATTTGGAAGGAAATGCACAAGAGTGCTGCCGTACATAAAAGGTGGATCTATACTGTGGAATTAATGCAGTTTATCATCACTTTAACTGCTATGGCTCAATGCTATGGCATCCTGGGAGTTGTAGTTTGCGGAGCAATGGACACGGAACAATGGCTTCAAACTACAAGAGAGGAGATTCCATCTGAACATTAGGAAGAACTTCCTGACTGTGAGAGCCGTTCAGCAGTGGAACTCTCTGCCCCGGAGTGTGATGGAGGCTCCTTCTTGGGAGGCTTTGAAA
Source organism: Anolis sagrei (assembly GCF_037176765.1). Taxonomy (NCBI): domain Eukaryota; kingdom Metazoa; phylum Chordata; class Lepidosauria; order Squamata; family Anolidae; genus Anolis; species Anolis sagrei. Next base: position 3,727,193 of record NC_090026.1, read on the forward strand.
CAGAGGCTGGATGGCCATCTGTCAGGGGTGATTTGAATGCAATATTCCTGCTTCTTGGCAGAATGGGGTTGGACTGGATGGCCCAGGAGGTCTCTTCCAACTCTTTGATTCTATGATTCTATGAGGCACCATTGCTCTTTGGCAGGCAAGGCTCAGGTGTCTCTAAAGCTATGACTCCCAGCAGGAATGTGGCCAAGGAACATTAATTTGCATTCATAGAATCAAAGAGTTGGAAGACCCCTCATGGGCCATCTAGTCCAACCCCATTCTACCAAGAAGCAGGAATATTGCATTCAAATCACCCCTGACAGATGGTCATCCAGCCTCTGTTTAAAAGCTTCCAAAGAAGGAGCCTCCACCACACTCTGGGGCAGAGAGTTCCACTGCTGAATGGCTCTCACAGTCAGGAAGTTCTTCCTCATGTCCAGATAGAATCTCCTCTCTTGTAGTTTGAAGCCATTGCTCCCTTGCGTCCTAGTCTCCAGGGAAGCAGAAAACAAGCTTGCTCCCTCCTCCTCCCTGTGGCTTCCTCTCATATATTTATACATGGCTATCACATCTCTTCTCATCCTTCTCTTCTTCAGGCTAAACATGCCCAGCTCCTTAAGCCGCTCCTCATAGGGCTTGTTCTCCAGACCCTTGATCAAGATAGCAAAGGTTGTTAATGAGGAAGCAGAGACAAGCCAGGAGAGGCTGCAGCAGTTTTCTTTTGCTTGAGCTTACAGCAGGCCAGCTGTTAGGGATTGTGGGAGTTGAAGTCCAAAACACTTGGAGGGTCGAGGTTTGCCCATGCCAGGTCCACAGGGAAAATTATCTCCCTCTTGCTTGTGTAACTGATTAAGTGCAATCTGCTCTTGCAATTTGTACACAGAGTTGTTGTAAGTTTTTCGGGCTGTCTGGCCATGTTTCAGAAGCATTCTCTCCTGACATTTCGCCCACATCTGTGGCAGGCATCCTCAGAGGTTGTGAGGTCTGTTGGAAACGAGGCAAGTGGGGTTTATATATCTGTGGAACAATGTCCTGGATGGGAGAAAGAACTCTTGCCTGTTGGAATTAGGTGTTGAATGGGTTGTTGTAGGTTTTTTTGGGGCTATATGGCCGTGTTCTAGAGGCATTCTCTCCTGACGTTTCACCTACATCTATGGCAAGCATCCTCAGAGGTAGTGAGGTCTGTTGGAAATAAGAAAATGGGTTTATATATCTGTGGAATGACCAGGGTGGGACAAAGGACTCTTGTCTGCTGGAGCTAGATGTGAATGTTTCAACTGACCACCTTGATTAGCATTTGATAGCCTGGAAGTGCCTGGAGCAATCTTTTGTTGAGAGGCGATTAGATGTCCATGATTGTTTTCCCTCTGCTGTTTTGCTGTTGCAATTTTAGAGTTTTTGAATACTGGTAGCCAGATTTTGTTCATTTTCATGGTTTCCTCCTTTCTGTTGAAATTGTCCACATGCTTGTGGATTTCAGTGGCTTCTCTGTGTAATCTGACATGGTGGTTGTTGGAGTGGTCCAGCATTTCTGTGTTCTCAAATAATCTGCTGTGTCCAGGCTGGTTCATCAGGTGCTCTGCTATGGCTGACTTATCTCTGGTTGAAGGAGTCTGCAGTGCCTTTCATGTTCCTTGATGCGTGTTTGGGAGATGCTGCTGCGCTTGGTGATCCCTATGTAGACTTTGTCCACAGCTGCATGGTACACGGTACACTCCTGCAGAATTGAGAGGATCCCTCTTGTCCTTTGCTGAAGGGAGCATTGGTTGGATTTTCTTGGTGGGTCTGGAGGTGATTTGTATGTTGTGTTTCCTCATCAGCTTCCCTCTGCGGTCAGTGGTTCCCTTGATGTATGGCAGGAACACTTTTCCTCTGGGAGGGTCTTTGTTTTGACTCTTGTGGTTTGTTCTCAGTCTTGCAGCTCTTCTGATGTCTGAGGTGGAGGCCACACGTCTACAGGCCAATGGAGACTCCACCTCAGACATCAGAAGAGCTGCAAGACAACCGGGAACAAGCCACGAGAGTCAAGACCAAGATCCACCCAGAGGAAAAGTGTTCTTGCCATAAATCACCACCCTGGTCTTTCCACAGATATATAAACCCCTTTTTCCTAGTTCCAACAGGCCTCACTACCTCTGAGGATGCTTGCGATAGATGCAGGCGAAACGTCAGGAGAGAATGCCTCTTGAACATGGACATATAGCCCGAAAAAACCTACAGCAACCCTCTTGAAGGGTCGAAGTTTGCCCATGCCTGGTCCACAGGGAAAATTATCTCCCTCTTGCTTGTGTAATTAATTAAGTGCATTCTGCTTTTGCAATTTGTACTCAGAGTTGTAAGTTTTTCGGGCTGCCTGGCCATGTTCCAGAAGCATTCTCTCCTGACATTTTCCCCACATCTGTGGCAAGCATCCTCAGAGGTTGTGAGGTCTGTTGGAAACGAGGCAAATGGGGTTTATATATCTGTGGAACAATGTCCTGGATGGGAGAAAGAACTCTTGTCTCTTAGAGCTAGGTGTGAATGTTTCAATTGCCCACCTTGATTAGCATTGAATGGCTTGGCAGTTTCAAGATCTGGCTTCTTACTGCCTGGGGGAATCCTTTGTTGAGAGGTGATTAGCTGTCCCTGATTGTTTCATGTCTGGAGTCCCCCTATTTTTACTGTGATGATTTTAGAGTTTTTTTTTAATGCTGGGAGGCAGAAGTTGTTCATTTTCATAGTTTATAGAATCATAGAGTTGGAAGTGACCTTGTGGGCCATCCAGTCCAACCCCATTCTGCGAAGAAGCAGAACAATCCCATTGAAAGCTCCACCAACAGATGGCCATCCATCCTCTGCTTAAAAGCCTCCATAGAAGGAGCCTCCACCACACTGAACTCCACCAATGATGGAATTGAACCAAACTTGGCACACAGGACTCCCATGACCAACAGAAAATACTGAAACGGTTTGGTGGGCATTGACCTTGAGTTTAGGAGTTGTAGTTCACCTACATCCAGAGAGCACTATGGACTCAAACAATGATGGATCCGGACCAAACTTGGCACAAATATTCAATATGCCCAAATGTGAACACTGGTGGAGTTTGGGGGAAATAGACCTTGACATTTGGGAGTTGTAGTTGCTGGGATTTATAGTTCACTTACAATCAAAGAATTCCACTAACAATGGAATTGAACCAAACTTGGCACACAGAACTCCCATGACCAACAGAAAATACTGAAACGGTTTGGTGGGCATTGACCTTGAGTTTAGGAGTTGTAGTTCACCTACATCCAGAGAGCACTATGGACTCAAACCATGATGGATCTGAACCAAACTTGGCACAAATATTCAATATGCCCAAATGTGAACACTGGTGGAGTTTGGGGGAAATAGACCTTGACATTTGGGAGTTGTAGTTGCTGGGATTTATAGTTCACCTACAATCAAAGAGCATTTGTAACCCCACCAAAGATAGAATTGGGCCAAACCTCCCACACAGAACCCCCATGACCAAGAGAAAAGACTGTGTTTTCCGATGGTCTTCGGTGACCCCTCTGACACCCCCTTTGTGACCCCCTAAGGATCCCAACTTCCAGGTTGAGAAACACTGCTGTAGAGCATTGTAGTTCTTCCTTTCTCTTGGAGGTCTGAGCTGTGTGCGTCGTGCTGTTCTCATTCAGGCCGGCCCTAATGAATTTGCTGAGCTCAGGTATGCTGGAAGATGTCCCATCATCAGCAGGATAAGAGGAATATTAATCATTTATGCATTTCCTGGCCCGAAAAGGGGGATTTCTGGTTGCTTGGAAAGCCTTATTCCAAAGAATAAGAGTCGCTGCCAGGAAAGTCTCATTGCTTTGGGAAGTGTCCAGCTGCGCAGAAATAGCATGTTTCCTGTGCAGAAAAAACCTGGCTGTTCCTATGTGGAAAACAAGTGGCGTTTCTGACCAAAAAATGACATTTTTGTGCAAAAATAACTCCCATGTAGAAACACCACTTTTTATTTCTTGCATTGCTGTGAGTTTTCTGAGCTTTCTGGCCAATATGTCCCAGAAGCATTCTCTCCTGATGTTTCTCCCACATCTCTGGCAGGCATCCTCAGAGGTTGTGAGGTCTGTTGGAAACTAGGCAAATGGGGTTTATATACCTGTGGAATAACATCAAGGGTGGGGGAAAGAAATGCAAGATACTCCACTTTGGCAGGAAAAATGAAATGCAAAGATACAGAGTGGGGGACAATGCCTGGCTCGAGAGCAGTACGTGTGGAAAAGATCTTGGAGTCCTCGTGGACAACAACTTAAACATGAGCTAACAATGTGATGTGGTGGCAAAAAAAGCCAATGGGATGTTGGCCTGCATCAATAGGAGCATAGTGTCTAGATCTAGGGAAGTCATGCTCCCCATGCTCTATTCCGCCTTGGTTAGACCACACCTGGAATATTGTGTCCAATTCTGAGCACCACAATTGAAGGGAGATATTGACAAGCTGGAATGTGTCCAGAGGAGAGCGACTAAAATGATCAAGGGTCTGGAGAACAAGCCCTATGAGGAGCGGTTTAAGGAGCTGGGTGTGTTTAGCCTGAAGAAGAGAAGGCTGAGAGGAGACAAAATGAGAGCCATGTATAAATATGTGAGAGGAAGCCACAGGGAGGAGGAGGGAGCAAGCTTGTTTTCTGCTTCCCTGGAGACTAGGATGCGAAACAATGGCTTCAAACTACAAGAAAGGAAATTCCATCTGAACATGAGGAAGAACTTCCTGACTGTGAGAGGGAGTGGTTCAGCAGTGGAACTCTCTGCCCTGGAGTGTGGTGGAGGCTCCTTCTTTGGAAGCTTTTAAACAGAGGCTGGATGGCCATCTGTCAGGGGTGATTTGAATGCAATATTCCTGCTTCTTGGCAGGGGGTTGGACTGGATGGCCCATGAGGTCTCTTCCAACTCTTTGATTCTATGATTCTATGATGATGATGATGATGATGATGATGATTATTATTATTATTATTATTAGAATAATAGTATCATAGAATCAAAGAGTTGGAAGAGACCCACCAATGATAGAATTGGACCAAACTTCCCACAGAGAACCCATGCCCAACAGAAAATACTGTGTTTTCTGGTGGTCTTTGGTGACCCCTTTGACACCCCTCGCGACCCCTCTAGAGGTCCCGGCCTCCAGGTTGAGAAACGCTGGTGTAGATGCACACTCAGACAATTGGGGAGGTGGTTATGGCTGGTGTAGCCCTGCCAAAAGTAACTTTTTCTAAGCTCTGTAAGGACTAGGAACAAAGGGGCCATCTTTACTGTTTCCTCCCCATATGCAGATTTATGCAGATTAAGGCAGCAACCCTATGCAGCAGCATTTCAGAGCAAGCCCCGGCCGGCCGCAAGGGGACCGAATCCGCTGGATTGGGCTGCGAATCAGCTGATTAATTCGATTAATCAATCGTCCGATCCCTAGAATGTGCTGGCCAACTTTATTATACCAATTATGCATCTTTAGAACCACTCTGAGTCAGAGGCCGGAGAAGAAAGGCAAGCTGTCCCGCTGGGAGGGTGAAGCCAGAACAAGATGACGGGGAACAACGGAAAGGGTTTCTGTCTCCGCTTTGCCTTCGAGGACACCACCGGGGTTTTGGACAGCTCTCAGAGCGGCCTTAATCTGGAGCCGGACCAGCGAATATCTTGCCCGTGTCCTCTAAACGGCTGCTGGTTTGAAAAGAGCGTTGGGCAGAAGGACCTCCTGAGGCTATGTACCAAGAGCAGGGCCCTTTGGGGATGCTCCAAACAAGAGAACGGGTCAGTTAGAATCCTAGAACCCTAGAGTTGGAAGAGAACTCATGGGCCATCCAGTCCAACCCTATTCTGCCAAGAAGCAGGACAATCGCATTCAAAGCACCCCCAACAGATGGCCATCCAGCCTCTGTTTCAAAGCCTCCACCACACTTCAGAGCAGAGAGTTCCACTGATGAACAGCTCTAGAACCATAGAATCCTAGAGTTGGAAGAGACCTGGTGGGCCATCCAGTCCAACCCTATTCTGCCAAGAAGCATGAAAATCGCATTCAAAGCACCCCCAACAGATGGCCATCCAGCCTCTGTTTCAAAGCCTCCACCACACTTCAGAGCAGAGAGTTCCACTGATGGACAGCTCTAGAACCATAGATTCCTAGAGTTGGAAGAGAACTCATGGGCCATCCAGTCCAACCGTATTCTGCCAAGAAGAAGGACAATCGCATTCAAAGCACCCCCAACATATAGCCATCCAGCCTCTGTTTCAAAGCCTCCACCACACTTCAGAGTAGAGAGTTCCACTGATGAACAGCTCTAGAATCCTAGAACCCTAGAGTTGGAAGAGACCTGGTGGGCCATCCAGTCCAACCGTATTCTGCCAAGAAGAAGGACAATCGCATTCAAAGCACCCCCTACATATAGCCATCCAGCCTCTGTTTCAAAGCCTCCACCACACTTCAGAGCAGAGAGTTCCACTGATGAACAGCTCTAGAACCATAGATTCCTAGAGTTGGAAGAGAACTCATGGGGCATCCAGTCCAACCCCATTCTGCCAAGAAGCAGGACAGTCGCATTCAATGCACTCCCAACAGATGGCCATCCAGCCTCTGTTTCAAAGCCTCCCTAGAAGGAGCCTCCACCACACTTCAGAGCAAGAGTTCCACTGATGAACAGCTCTAGAACCATAGAATCCTAGAATTGGAAGAGACTTGGTGGGCCATCCAGTCCAACCCCATTCTGCCAAGAAGGAGGACAATCGCATTCAAAGCACCCCCAACAGATGGCCATCCAGCCTCTGTTTCAAAGCCTCCATAGAAGGAGCCTCCACCACACTCCAGAGCAGAGAGTTCCACTGATGAACGGCTCTAGAATCATAGAATCCTAGAGTTGGAAGAGACCTGGTGGGCCATCCAGTCCAACCCCATTCTGCCAAGAAGGAGGACAATCGCATTCAAAGCACCCCCAACAGATGGCCATCCAGCCTTTGCTTAACAACCTCTAAAGAAGGAGCCATCATCACACTCCGGGGCAGAGAGTTCCACTGCCGAACAGCTTTCACAGTCGGGAAGTTCTTCCTCGTGTTCAGGTGGAATCTCCTTTCTTGTAGTTTGAAGCCATTGTTTTGTGTCTTAGTCTCTAGGGAAGCAGAAAGGAAGCTTGCTCCCTCCTCCTCATTACTTCCCCTCACATCTTGATCCTTGGCCCTCATCATGTCTTCTTCCTTTGTTGGAAGGTGAATCACAGCAGTCCTGTGAAATGTCCAAGGTGGGAGAAAGAACTCTTATCTGTTGGAGGCAAGTGTGAATGTTGCCACTGGCCACTTTGATTAGCACTGAATGGCCTTGCAGCTTCAAGGTCTGGCTGCTTACTGCCTGCCTGTTTATATATTTGTCCAATGTCCAGGGTGGGTGAAAAAACTCTTGTCTGTTGGAGGTAGGTGTGAATGTTGCAACTGGCCACCTTGATTAGCACTGAATGACTTTGGAGCTTCAAGGTCTAGCTGCGTACTACCCGGGGGAATCCTTTGTTGGGAGGTGAAGCACAGCAGTCCTGTGAAATGTCAAGGGTGGGAAAGAGAACTCTTCTCTGTTCGAGGCAGGTTTGAATGTTGCAATTGGCCACTTTGATTAGCACTGAATGGCCTTGCAGCTTCAAGGTCTAGCTGCTTACTACTTGGGAGAATCCTTTGTTGGGAGGTGAATCACAGCAGTCCTGTGAAATGTCCAGGGTGGGAGAAAGAACTCTTGTCTGTTGGAGGCAGGTGTGAATGTTGCAATTGTACACCTTGATTAGCATTGAATGGCCTGGCCATTTCAAGGTCTGGCTTTTTACTGACTGGGGGAATCCTTTGTTGGGAGGTGAATCACAGCTGTCCTGTGAAACGTCCAGGGTGGGAGAAAGAACTCTTTTCTTCAAGGTCTGGCTGCTTAGTATCTTGGGGAAATCCTTTGTTGGGAGTCCTGTGAAATGTCAAGGGTGGGGGAAAGAACTCTTGTCTGTTGGAGGCAGGTGTGAATGTTGCCATTAGCCACCTTGATTAGCATTGAATGGCCTTGCAATTTTCAAGGTCTGATTCCTACTGACAGGGGGAATCCTTTCTTGGGAGGTGAAACACAGCAGTCCTGTGAAATGTCAAGGGTGGGAGAAAGAATTCTTGTCTGTTGAAGGCGGGTGTGAATGTTGCAATTGCCCACCTTGATTAGCACTGAATGGCTTCAAGGTCTGGCTGCTTACTACATGGGGGAATCCTTTGTTGGAAGGTAAAGCACAGCAGTGCTGTGAAATGTCAAGGGTGGGAGAAAGAACTCTTGTCTGTTGGAGGCAGGTGTGAATGTTGCAATTGCCCACATTGATTAGCATTGAATGACCTGGCTGTTTCAAGGTCTGGCTTCTTGCTGACTGGGAGAATCCTTTGTTGGGAGGTGATTATTTGGCCCTGATTGTTTCTTGTTTAGAATTCTACTGTTTTTGAGTGTTGTTGTTTATCATTTAGTGGGAGAATCCTTTGTTGGGAGGTGATTAGCTGGCCCTGGTTGTTTCTTGTTTGGAATTCCCCTGTTTTTGAGTGTTGCTCTTCGTTTACCGTTATCATCTAGTGTGACCTTCCAACCCCATTTTGTGCCACGCAAACCCTGGGAGAAGCTTGCTGTGAAGCCAGGAAGGGCTTGAAGGAGGCACACCGTTAAGATGACGTAACTGCACTCCTGGTTGTGTCTTTTTTCTTCTCTCTCCCCTTTGGGATTTTGGGCTCTCCACGTGTTCTCCCCGGTGCGTCACGGGGCCAGAACAATGGTCCACGCAACCCATCTCGTTCCGAAGAGCGGAGAAGGCGTTTGGCCGGGGACGGCGAAGGGACACGCATCGCTTCTTTCGTTCTGGAAATGAAGCAATCCCTCAGCTGACCTCATGACTTGCACGCGTTCTTGCTTGCCTTGGCAAAAACAGGGATGGGGGAAGGCGGGGGAACTACAAAGCCCAACTCTAAATGTCCTCATTTCCCTGCCCGAATGAGTCCAGATTTGGTCTCATGTTGGCCAAGAAGGATGACCACAGTGGAGAACGACCTCCATCCCAGGAGGACTTCCCTAGGATGGATGGAAAGATGGATGGAGAGGGGGAAAACAGAAGGGCTCATTCTCCATCCAACAGAAAACGAGGCATCCCTGGACAGCATCTTTTGCAAGGATGGGAAAAGCCAAGGGTGGGATGCTATTTTTGTGGGGTGGGAGGTAGAGAGAAGTGCAATGTCGTCAGCCCCCTTGTCTTGTTTTTTTCTGCTGACCGTTTTGGGATTTGCTTTTGATTTTTTCCTCCCCCCCCCCCCCCAAAGAAAAAATTGCAATTTTCTCTTCTCTGGGTTTTTTTTCCTGTTGCCAAGGCAACTGACTTAGCAATGCTGCAAAAAAAAAAAAAAAGGATGGCAGGGTAGAGAAAGGGCTGGCGATGGAGGGAGGGAAGGAAGGAGGGAGGAAAGAGACCTACAAAAAAGGGGGGGGGGGGTTGGAAGGGTTGCTCCTCCTTTTTTCCCAGCCTCCCTTGCGCCTGCAATTTTAGGGGGGACAGCCTGATCCTTCCCCACCTGCAGGGATGCACGCACAGCCTGTCTCGTTGCCCCAAATGCCCAAAACCACTATGGCCACAGACATTTGCAAAAGGCTCTTTCCTAGCAAACCCTGGATTTGGCACAAAAGGGGGTGTCACTTGGAAACACGAGGGGGATAAAACTGGGGGGTTGTGCACAGCAGAGGCGGCCCTAGGTAATTTTCAACGGTAAGCAAACAGTATTTTGGTGTGTCCCCCCCCCCCCCAACCAATCATTGATATATATATTCTGTTTGTCGTGGGAGTTCTGTGTGCCATATTTGGTTCAATTCCATCATTGGTGGAGTTCAGAATGCTCTTTGATTGTAGGTGAACTATACATCCCAGTAACTACACTTGCTGCACTTGCTCCCTTGCCTGGCCCGCTTTGGGTCCGGAGGCGTGCCTGAAGACCCCGGCGTGTGCACCAAAAGTCACCTCTTCTCCTGACTTTCTCCTCAGCCATTGGGACTGAGAGAGAGAGAGAGAGAGAGGTGGAGATACCCACCTTTCCTGAAGGTAGGCACAAAAACAAAGGAGGGAGCGGAGGTGGGAGATACCTCCAGCCGGAGGGGCTCTCTCTCTCTCTCTCTCTCTTGGTCCCAATGGCTGAAGAGAAAGTCAGGAGAAGAGGCGACTTTTGATGCGCACGCTGGGTTCTTCAGACATGTCTCCGGACCCGAAGTGGGCCAAGCGCGGCAGCTCCGCCCCTTGGCCCACCCGCGGATTGGGGAGAGGAGAGCGCTGGGGGATCGGAAAAGGGAGGCAGACATGAGGAAGGGATCGAACGCGGAGAACAATTGAGCGCAGGCTCTGCTCATGCACCCGCTGGCCAGGTGGAGCAGGAACGAGAGGGGCTAGGCAAGGCTCAAGGGCCCGGCCCCTTTGGGAAGAGGATCACCCAGCAGTGAGGCAAGAAAGCCGAGGCTCCTCCTGGACTGCTAGGGCTGTTGTGAGCTGAGGGGGAGCTCCTCAAGTGGCGGTCGAGGGGCATTTACAGAGGCGCCTCTGCGCCCCTGGCAAAAAAAAGTGTTCTGCGACCGCTTACTTCGCGTAATGGATGAGCCACCCCTGGTGCACAGGCTACACAAAAGGGGGTTAGAAAGATAACTCTGGGGTTCTCCAAAAGGCGTTGGGTGCAGTTTGCAACGCAGTGCCAAACCTCCCAGGATGCCTGCCGGAGATGGAGGCAAAATGTCAGGAGAGAATGCTTCTAGAACATGGCCAGACAGCCTGGAAAACACACAACAAGCTAAATTGTGTTTCTGAGTCATTTGTGACTTATGGTGGCCCTTAAGCAGATAGAATCATAATTGTAGAGTTGGAGGAGAACTGGTGGGACATCCAGTCCAACCCCCTGCCAAGAAACCGGAATATCGCATTTAAAGCACCTCCGACAGATGGCCATCCAGCCTCTGTTTCAAAGCCTCTAAAGAAGGAGCCCTCACCACACTCTGGGGCAGAGAGTTCCACTGCTGAACAGCTCTCACAGTCAGGAAGTTCTAGCCTCTGCTTAAAAGCCTCCAAAGCCTAAAAACCTCATCTGAACATTAGGAAGAACTTCTTGACTGTGAGAGCCGTTTAGCAGTGGAACTCTCTGGTCAGGTGTGGAAGACATGGGGGAAAAGAAAGGATGGATCCTTTAGAAATTGAAGAATTCTGGGGTGAAGAGTTGGTCACTGGATTTGGAAAATGAAGAAGGTAGAGCAATTAGGGCAAAAAATTAGGAATGAAAGATGTATGTAGTGGTATTCATATTGTTGAAGGCTTTCATGGCCGGGATCACTGGGTTGTTGTGTGTTTCATGGCCCTGCAGCTTCAAAGCCTGCCTGCTTCCTGCCTGGAGGAATCTTTTTTGGGAGGTGTTAGCTGGCCCTGATTGTTTACTGAATGGAACTGTTAGAGACCCTAAATCGGGTCTCCAATACTTAAGGTCCAGGTCATGGGAGCATGTAAGGAAGGAGACAGTCCCCAAAAAGATCAAAAACAAGGTTGTATTTTCATCATAGCCACATTAAGTGCACACAGGCACCAACGTTTGCAAATTACTACTTCCCCCTCCTCTGTTTTTGCAAATTTTTATATACCCACAGGTAAACAAGAATATTTTTGTCATGAAAAGTACCTACTCTTCCTGTCCCCCTCCCATCAACCTCTTGATGGGAAGTACCTTCTCTCACCTCCACACTTTGCGCTTAACCACAAACCAATTTCTTATGTAAGCTTGTTAATATAGCAACTTTTCAAAAAGCCAAATCTTTGAACTTTGTATAACCTCTATACTAACATTTCGGTTAAAGCTTTTCATTTTTAATATTTCTTAGGCTTATGCCTCCTTCAGAACCTCGCATCAAACCTCCTAACACCTCCCAACAAAGGATTCCCCGATGCAGTAATCAGTCAGGCTGTGGAACTGCAAGGCCATTCAGTGCTCTTTTTTTTTTGTCGTGTCAGGAGTGACTTGAGAAACTGCAAGTCGCTTTTGGTGTGAGAGAGAATTGGCCGTCTGCAAGGACGTTGCCCAGGGGACACCCGGCTGATTTGATGTCTTTTATCATCCTTGTGGGAGGCTTCTCTCATGTCCCCGCATGAGGAGCTGGAGCTGATAGAGGGAGCTCATCTGCCTCTCTCCGGATTCGAACCTGCGACCTGTTGGTCTTCAGTCCTGCAGGCACAGGGGTTTAACCCACTGCGCTACCAGGGGCTCAATTCAGTGCTAATCTGGGCTGTCTGGCCATGTTCCAGAAGCATTTTCTCCTGATGTGTCTCCTACATCTATGGCGGGCATCCTCAGAGGTTGTGAGGTTTGTTGGAAACTAGGAAAATTGGGTTTATATACCTGTGGAATAATTTCCAGGGTGGGGGGAAGAACACTTGTCGGTTGGAGCATGTAGAGTTTGGTCCAGATCCATCATTGAGTCCACAGTGATCTCTGGATGTAGGTGAACTACAACTCCAAAACCAAAGGACACTGCCCACCAAACCCTTCCAGTATTTTCTGTTGGTTATGGGAGAACTGTGTGCCAGGTTTGGTTCAATTCCATCGTTGGTGGGGTTCAGAATGTAACTGAACTATAAATCCCAGCTACTACAACTCCCAAATGACAAAATCAATTTTTTTTGAGTGAAGGACATACATTGGGTTGTTGGGTGTCTTGTGTCCAAATTTGGTGTCAATTCGTCCAGTGGTTTTTGAGTTTTGTGAATCCCACAAACGAAAATTATATTTTTATTTATATATATATGGACAGAGAGTTGGGGAGCACTCCTTTCATTGAAGGGGAAATGCTGGAGGAAAAGGGGGGTGTCGGATAAGCGAAGGTCGGATAAGACGGAATGTCGGATAAGCGAAGGTTGGATAAGTGGGACGCTACCGTAATAACAAAACTTTTCCAAGCTCTGGATTTGCAATGCATAAGGTCCCAAGTTTTGGGGTTCAAAACAGGGTCCTGGAATGGATAGAGCGGCTCTGAGCAAACTTTGGCCCTCCAGGTGTTTTGGACTTCAACTCCCACCATTCCTAACAGCCGGTAGGCTGTTAGGAATGGTGGGAGTTGAAGTCCAAAACACCTGGAGGGCCCAAGTTTGCTGGTACATATCTATTTATTTTTTACTTGAGATAAGATCTTTTTAGGAACCTCTAGGTCTTTGAGCACAATTCTGTGATAAACGTCTGCCAGAAGTTGTCTATAGATTTTCGAAAAAGTTAAACCCACAAGTGTGGAGTGCTGATTGCATCTCCTCTTCGCTAGGAAAGGAAGGATCCTCAGAAATATTAAAAATTAATTAGGCATTTTTAAATTGCAAAAATGCAAGTCAAGCACTGAAAGGGTTCAATGGATGCCATGACTCAGCAAAAGCTGCAGTTTAATATTAGCAGGTGTGCCTGCAGCTTAGTAGCGCTCAGTCTGAGGGAGGCCTCAGTGTGAAGTAGGCCTCAGTCTTAGTAGGCCTCTGTCTTAGTAAGCCTCAGTGTGAGGTAGATCTCATTCTAAGTAGGCTTCAGTGTGAGGTAGGCCTCAGTAAGCTTCAGTGTGAGGCAGGCCTCAGTCTTAGCAGGCTTCAGTGTGAGGTAGGCCTCTGTCTTAGTAAGCCTCAGTGTGAGGTAGACCTCAGTCTAAGTAGGCTTCAGTGTGAGGTAGGCCTCAGTCTTAGTAGGCCTCAGTGTGAGGTAGATCTCAAGTCTTAGAAGGCTTCAGAGTGAGGTAGGCCTCAGTCTTAGTAGGCTTCAGTGTGAGGTAGGCCTCAGCCCTCAGCTTTAGTAGGCTTCAGTGTGAGGTAGGCCTCAGTCTTAATAGGCTGTCTTAGTAAGCCTCAGTGTGAGGTAGATCTCAAGTCTTAGTAGGCTTCAGTGTGAGGTAGGCCTCAGTCTTAGTAGGCCTCTGTCTTAGTAAGCCTCAGTGTGAGGTAGACCTCTGTCTAAGTAGGCTTCAGTGCAAGGTAGGCCTCAGCCTTAGTAGGCTTCAGTGTGAGGTAGGACTCAGTCTTAGTAGGCTTTGAAATGGCAGGGAGAAGGTTTCAGGAAAAGAGACAAGGAGAGGTCCGGAGGTCTCAAAAGCACGGATTTTATTTCCAGCTGGGACCCTGGAGTGGACTTGTGTCCCAAAAGCATCCAGAGCCATGATAGAGGGGCTGACTGCCTTTTATAGTCTCCAAATGCAAGCAAACAAAGAACATAAGTCTACATACATTGACCTCATTCACTGCGTCATCTTAGCATCAAATTCTATCTTCCAACATGCAAAAAGCATGTCTCTGTGTATTCTTAGGAGCAGCTTGCATCCATCAGGGGCCTGCTTTCCACCTGTCAGGAGGCTCCTTACTTTTTACTTAGTGCCAGTCTCTTTCTCTCTCTGGAATGTATAGATAACAGGTCACCCTCTTCTCCCTCTTTCAACATTCCTTCTCTGTCCTACTGGCTTTCTTACACAGAGAGAACTTGTTTTTTCTATATATTTCAGTGCTTGTAAAGTTCATACAATTTATAGATAAATCAGTATCTATTTTTCCAATATCTCCTCATCAGCTTCAGTGTGAGGTAGGCCTCAGTCTTAGCAGGCCTCAGTGTGAGGTAGGCCTCTGTCTAAGTAGGCTTCAGTGTGAGGTAGACCTCTGTCTAAGTAGGCTTCACTGTGAGATAGGCCTCAGCCTTAGTAGGCTTCAGTGGACTCAGTCTTAGTAGGCTACTGTGTGAGGTAGGCCTCAGTCTTAGTAGGCCTCAGTGTGAGGTAGGCCTCGGTCTGAGAGAGTCCTCAGTATGAGAAGGCCTCAGTGGGAGAAAGGCCTCAGTGAGTGGTAGGCCTCAGTATGAGAAGGCCTCAGTATGAGAAGGCCTCAGTGTTAGTTCACCTCAGGGTGAGAGAAGCTCCAGGTTGCAGGTCTCGTGTGTAAAGTTACTGTGTGAAGCTCCAGTGTAAAGGCTGCTGTGTGTAAAAAGTTACTGTGTGAAGCTCCTGTGTAAGTTTGGTGTGAGAAGAGTCTCTGTGAGAGCAAAGCTGTTTATCTGCATGAGAAAGAAGCCCAGCGTGGAAGCAAAGAAGGAAGTGTAAATAACTTTATTGGTGTAATGGAAACCTTGTTTTTGTAAATAGTGCAACTATATTATTTTGCTACAAAGAAAAGCCTCCTAAGGAAGAGATGGCATAGGTCTGTGTGTTTTTGGTTCTTTTTATCACTTTGGGCTCCTGGTTCTGGGTCACGCTGCTGCTAATAAAGTTCCTCTGCTATACATTTATGAGGAGAGCCTTTTGTTATGAAACCCACTCGCCCAACTACATTTCTATTAGGTTCTTGTGGGTTTTTTCGGGCTATAGGGCCATGTTCTAGAGGCATTTCTCCTGACGTTTCGCCTGCATCTATGGCAAGCATCCTCAGAGGTAGTGAGGCATCAGAGGTAGAGGCATCCTCACTACCTCTGAGGATGCTTGCCATAGATGCAGGCGAAACGTCAGGAGAGAATGCCTCTAGAACATGGCCCTATAGCCCGAAAAAACCCACAAGAACCTAGTGATTCCAGCCATGAAAGCCTTCGACAATTACATTTCTATTGTTTCCTCCTTGCTGCAAAATAAAAATTTTAAGTGTTGTTTTGCCTCAGTATTTGCAGACGCTGAAATGCTCTAGGAAATTATCCTCTGTATTAGAATTCTTTTCCTTTGCACACAATCTCAAATGTATTTCTGAAACTACCAGAGGGAGATTTTGCAAAGAAAAAGATGGGTTTTTGCGCAGAAAACGCATTTCTGTGTAAGACACCACTTGGGTGCATTTATGTGCAGAATAGTTCACAAAACACTTCAGGATGTGCCAATAACAGGTATGCCTACAGTGTTATTCTTCCTGGCCAGATGTCCTGAGTGTTAGGAACCTTTTATGTTTAGTAACCAGGGAAGGAGTAAAGGCAAATATTATTTCCATCTCGAGAGAGGGGTTTTCTCCTTTCTTCTCCAAATTTGCAAAAGGGAAAAACTCTACGTCTCCGGGCATCTGCATTCCATAGTGTGCCAACAACCAGGGCTCACCCCAAGTTTAAAAATCATGGGTTGACGAGGTTTAAGATATTCTAGACAATGGGATTTGTGGTCAGAAGACGACAGGATTTGGAGCATTACAGTAATGCACTCTACGTGGGGCTGCCCTTGAAAACGGCCTGGAAATTTCAACTGGTTCAACGAGCGGCGACCAGGTTGCTAACTGGTGCTCCTTACAGGGAGCGGTCAACCCTCCTGTTCAAGGTTCTCCATTGGCTGCCGTTCATTTTCCGGTCCCAATTCAAGGTGCAGGTGCTTACCTACAAAGCCCTAAACCAGTGTTTCTCAACCTGGGGGTCGGGACCCCTGGAGGGGTTGCGAGGGGGTGTCAGAGGGGTCACCAAAGACCACCAGAAAACACAGTATTTTCTGTTGGTCATGGAGGTTCTGTGTGGGAAGTTTGGCCCAATTCAATCCTTGGTAGGGTTCAAATGCTCTTTGATTGTAGGTGAACTATAAATCCCAGCAACTACAACTCCCAAATGTCAAGGTCTATTTTCCCCAAACTCTACTAGTGTTTACATTTGGGCATACTGAGAATTTGTGCCAAGTTTGGTCCAGATTCATCATTGTTTGAGTCTACAGTTCTCTCTGGATGTAGGCAAACTACAACTCCCAAAACTCAAGGTCATTACCCACCAAACCCTTTCAGTATTTTCTGTTAGTCATGGGAATTCTGTGTGCCAAGTTTGATTCAGTTTCATTGTTGGTGGAGTTCAGAATGCTCTTTGATTGTAGGTGAAGTATAAATCCCAGCAACTACAACTCCCACAGGACAAAATCAATACCCTCCCCCAATCTGTTACTATTCATAACAGCAGCAAAATGGGTTATGAAGTAGCAACGAAACTAATTTTATGGTTGGGGGTCACCATAACATGAGGAAGCGTATTAAGGGGTTGTGGCGTTAGGAAGGTTGAGAACCACTGCCCTAAACAGTTTGGGACCCGCCTACCTGCGTGACCACATAACTGTGTACGAACCCACACATAGAATCATAGAATCATAGAATCAAAGAGTTGGAAGAGAACCTCATGGGCCATCCAGTCCAACCCCATTCTGCCAAGAAGCAGGAATATTGCATTCAAATCACCCCTGACAAATGGCCATCCAGCCTCTGCTTAAAAGCTTCCAAAGAAGGAGCCTCCACCACACTCCGGGGCAGAGAGTTCCACTGCTGAACGGCTCTCACAGTCAGGAAGTTCTTCCTAATGTTCAGATGGAATCTCCTCTCTTGTAGTTTGAAGCCATTGTTCCGCGTCCTAGTCTCCAAGGAAGCAGAAAACAAGCTTGCTCCCTCCTCCCTGTGGCTTCCTCTCACATATTTATACATGGCTATCATATCTCCTCTCAGCCTTCTCTTCTTCAGGCTAAACATGCCCAGCTCCTTAAGCCGCTCCTCGTAGGGCTTGTTCTCCAGACCCTTGATCATTTTAGTCGCCCTCCTCTGGACACATTCCAGCTTGTCAATATCTCTCTTGAATTGTGGTGCCCAGAATTGGACACAATGTGATTCCAGATGTGGTCTAACCAAAGCGGAATAGAGCATGGGGAGCATGACTTCCTTAGATCTAGACACTGTGCTCCTATTGATGCAGGCCAAAATCCCATTGGCTTTTTTTGCCGCCACATCACATTGTTGGCTCTTGTTTAACTTGTTGTCCACGAGGACTCCAAGATCTTTTTCACACGTACTGCTCTCGAGCCAGGCATTGTCCCCCATTCTGTATCTTTGCATTTCATTTTTTCTGCCAAAGTGGAGTATCTTGCATTTGTCACTGTTGAACTTCATCTCGTCGATCATCTGGAGAGGCCCTGCTCGCGCTCCAGCCTCCATCGCAAGCGCGACTGGTGGGGACGAGGGGCAGGGCCTTCTCGGTGGTGGCCCCTCGACTCTGGAACTCACTCCCCAGGGACATCAGACATGCCCCAGCGCTGGCAGTCTTTTGGAGGAGCCTGAAAACGTGGTTGTTCCAGTGTGCCTTCCCAGAATAAGGAAACTCCCAGCAATATGTCTCTAAATGCACTTTTTAGTGATCTAGGATTGTCTGCACGCTCTATCCCTCTCCAAAATTTCTATCCTGTTTATATATCACCTGGTTACATCCAGCATTATTTTTTTTAATTTTAATTAGTACATTTGGCCCTGCCATAGGTTTTTAAACGTCGTTGTGTTATTGTTAATGTTTATTGCTATTTTCTGTTTATGAGTTTATTTATTGTTTGTATTACTGTTGCTATTGTTTTTATTGTTGTATTGTGGGCTCGGCTTCATGTAAGCCACACCGAGTCCTTTTGGTCGTGTCAGGAGTGACTTCAGAAACTGCAAGTCGCTTCTGGTGTGAGAGAATTGGCCGTCTGCAAGGACGTTGCCCAGGGGACGCCCGGATGAATTGATGTTTTTATCATCCTTGTGGGAGGCTTCTCTCATGTCCCCGCATGAGGAGCTGGAGCTGATAGAGGGAGCTCATCCACCTCTCCCTGGATTTGAACCTGCGACCTGTCGGTCTTCAGTCCTGCCGGCACAGGAGTTTAACCCTCCCTGTCCTTGAGGAGATGGTAGCGGGGTACAAATAAAGTATTATTATTATTGTTGTTGTTGTTGTTGTTGTTCTGATTAGAATGGTGGGGAAACGGGTAGAAAAGGATACGGGACAAGTCCAATTTTGGATGAGAATTTCCATATCGCTGGTCGGGGGATTATGGGTCTTCTCATCCAAAAAAAAGCTAGTTCTCAGGAAGGTCTGAGCCAAAAAGATAACTCTCGGGGAGTTCTTGTCCAAAAAGGAAACTTTCGGGGAACACTCGTCCAAAAAAAGGAAATTATCTCCAATTTTGCATCCAAAAAATGGTAACACTCAGTGGATATCGCTTCCAAAAAGGGTCGTTCTTCCAAGGTTAGTACTGAAACCCATGACATAAATGGGGAAGGGGGTATCACTCCAATTAGGAAAGGATGACTTCCTTACGAAGAAGGGGTGCTGCCCAATGACACGGCACAGAGGAGGGGAAGCAAGGGGGTTAAGAAAGCAATCCCACCCGTCCCTCTTCCATCCGACCCCTGTGCTTTCCCCCGCTTACCGTCCTCCATTGGCACGTAAATGTTGAGGTAGAGGCAATCTTCACTCTGGTTCTGGACGTAGCCGGCGACGATTTCCAAGTTGTCCGTGAACCAGACGGGCAGCATGATCCCGGGCAGCATGCCGTGGATGTTCTGCGGGCAGACGGGAGCAAAAGCGGTGGCATTGCGCACCTCGGACCACGAAGCGGGCGCCTCGGGGGGCTGGAAGCGCCTCTCCCCCACGGGCGGTGTGGCGTAAGGGATGCCCAGGTACTGCACCACGGGGCCAAGGATCTCGTTGTTCAGGTCTTTCTTGATTCCCCGCAGCTTCCCGTAATTGGTGGGCACCACGGGGTATTTGTCCTCAGGTTTCTGCCCCGAAAGGGGGAGCGAGCGCAAGGCGAGCCCCAAAAGCCAGAAGAAAAGGGCCGAGCCTGTCCGGATGTTCAGCACCCGAAGGACGAAACTCGAAGGTGAGAGAAGCATGGCGGCGGTTGGGTGTGCGCACAAGGAGAGTCAAGGGTTCTGGGGGGACCCTCAAAGTGGGGGAGAGGAGGAAACGGAGACTGACGACCCAAGTAGAAAAGGAAGAGGAGAAAGCCACCAGGAAAGGCCGCGGCTTGAGTGGACAGGATCGGAGAAAGCAGTCTTAGAGGGAAAGGCAAAAGGTCACTCCGTCAGAGGAAAGGCGTCTGTTGCGTTCCATTTTTGGCCCGGTCGCACAAGCAGTGTCCCAGCCGGACGGGAGAAACACACCTACAGATTCAGAGACGGGGAGGAAAGAGAGAGAAGTGAAGGAACAAGGTCAAAACCATGGGAGAAAGAAAGCAAAAGGAAAGGGAGGAAGAAAAGATGGACAGGTGGCAAGAAGAAAGTACTTTCCTCCTTCCTAGTTACTGTCTATAGGCCAGTGTTTCTCAACCTGAGGGGGTCGCAAAGGGGTGTCAGAGGGGTCACCATGACCATCACTATTTTCTGATGGTCATGGGGATTCCATGTGGGAAGTCTGAACCAATTCTATCGTTGGTGGAGTTCAGAAGATTCTATTTCGCCCAAACTCCACCCGTGTTCACATTTGGGCACACTGAGTATTCGTGTAGATTTTGGTCCAGGTCCATCATTGTTTGAGTCCACTGTGCTCTCTGGATATAGGTGAACTACAACTCCAAAACCAAAGGGCACTGCCCACCAAAACCTTCCAGTATTTTCTGTTGGTCATGGGACAACTGTGTGCCAAGTTTGGTCCAATTCTATTGTCGGTGGGATTCAGAATGCTCTGTGATTGTAGGTGAACTATAAATCCCAGCAACTACAACTCCCGAATGTCAAGGTCTATTTTCCCCAGACACCACTAGTGTTTACATTTGGGCGTATTGAGAATTCATGCCAAGTTGGTACAGATCAATCATTGTTTGAGTCCAAAGGGCTCTCTGAACTACAACTCCCAAAGCTCAAGGTCAATGCCCACCAAATCCTTCCAGTATTTTCTGTTGGTCATGGGACAACTGTGTGCCAAATTTGGTCCAATTCTATTGTCGGTTGGGTTCAGAATGCTCTGTGATTGTAGGTGAACTATAAATCCCAGCAACTACAACTCCCGAATGTCAAGGTCTATTTTCCCCAGACACCACTAGTGTTTACATTTGGGCATATTGAGAATTCATGCCAAGTTGGTCCAGATCAATCATTGTTTGAGTCCAAAGGGCTCTCTGAACTACAACTCCCAAAACTCAAGGTCAATGCCCACCAAACACTTCCAGTGTTTTCCGTTGGTCATGGGCGTTCAGTGTGGCAAATTAGGTTCAAATCCATCGCTGGTAGAGTTCAGAATGCTCTTTGATTGTAGGTGAGGTATAAATCCCAGCAACTACAACTCCCAAATGACAAAATCAATCCTCCCCCAACCCCACTAGCATTTACATGTGGGTGCATTGGGTATTTGTGCCCAGTTTGGTCCAGTGAATGAAAATACATCTTGCATATCAGATATTTACATTATGATTTATAACAGTAGGAAAATGACTGTTATGAAGTCGCAACAAAAACAATGTTCTGGTTGGGGGGCACCACAACATGAGGGGCTGTATTAAGGGGTCATGGCATTAGGAAGGTTGAGAACCACTTATACTCAAGTATAACCAACCTGAATATAAGGATTTATAGTTCACCTACAATCAAAGAGCATTCTGAACTCCACCAACGATGGAATTGAACCAAACTTGGCACACAGTTCTCCCATGACCAACAGAAAATACTGGAAGGGTTTGGTGGGCACTGTCCTTGGGTTTTGGAGTTGTAGTTCACCTACATCCAGAGATCACTGTGCACTCAAATAATGATGGATTTGGACCAAACTCTACATGAATATTCAATATGCCCAAATGTGAACATTGGTGGAGTTTGGGGAAAATAGAATCCTGACATTTGGGAATTGTAGTTGCTGGGATTTATAGTTCACCTACAATCACAGAGCATTCTGAACCCAACCAATGATAGAATTGGGCCAAACCTTCCACACAAAACTCCCATGTGGGCCACAGCAACGCGTGGCAGGGCACGGCTAGTATTTACATAAAACTGTAATTTAAGATAAGACTGTCCAACTCTGATTAAACCATTAGTCTAACCTTCTTCAATGTAAATGTGCTTACATATCCTTCCAATAATATTAAAGAGAGTAAAATAATAAATGTAACAATAACAACAAGAATAAAGTAAAATAATAAATGTAGTAATACTAATTTTCTATATAAATAAAAATGTAATCTTCATTTGTGGGATTAACATAACCCAAAAACCACTGGATGAATTGACACCAAATTTGGACACAAGACAACAATCAGGTCAACAAGTGACCATCACTCATAAAAACACTGAAAAATACAGCAAAAGATATTTAAAAAGCCAACCCCCCCCCAAAAAAATACATTGCAATGCATGCACAAAACCACATATATACACAAATACACACATATATATACACACATACACAAATACACACTCACATATATATGCATATATATATACACACAAAACACATATACACAGAAAGGGAGGAAAGAAGGAAGGAAGGAAGGAAGGAAGGAAGGAAGGAAGGAAGGAAGGAGGGAGGGAGGGAGGGAGGGAGGGAGGGAGGGAAGGAAGGAAGGAAGGAAGGAAGGAAGGAAGGAAGGAAGGAAGGAAGGAAGGAAGGAAGGAAGGAAGGAGAGAAAGAAAGATGGAACCAAGACCAAAGGAAGGGAGGAAAAAAACAGGTAGAGAAGGAAGAAAGACTAAGTGAAAGCAGAAGAAAAAGAAAAAGAGGGAAGGAAGGAGAGAAGGAGGGAGGGAAGGACTGAAGGAAATAAAAAAGTGAAAGAAGGAATGAAAGAGAAAGGGAGGGAAGGAAGGAAGGAAGGAAGGAAGGAGAGAAAGAAGGATGGAACCAAAGAGCAAAGGAAGGGAGGAAACAAGCAGGTAGGGAAGGAAGGAAGAAGAAGTGAAAGCTAAAGACAAAGAAAAAGAGGGAAGGAAGGAGAGGAGGAAGAGAAAGAGGGAAAGAAGGAAGGAAGGAAGGAAGGAAGGAAAGGTTGGAACCAAAGAGCAAAGGGAGGGAGGAAACAAACAGATAGAGAAGGAAGGAAGACTAAGTGAAAGCAGAAGAAAAAGAAAAAGAGGGAAGGAAGGAAGGAAGGAAGGAAGGAAGGAAGGAAGGAAGGAAGGAAGGAAGGAAGGAAGGAAGGAGGAGAAGAAGGAGGGGAAGAAGGAGGGAAAGAAGGAGAGAAAGAAGGATGGAACCAAAGAGCAAAGGAAGGGAGGAAACAAAAAGGTAGGGAAGAAAGAAAGAAGAAGTGAAAGCTAAAGAAAAAGAAAAAGAGGGAAGGAAGGAAGGAAGGAAGGAAGGAAGGAAGGAAGGAAGGAAGGAAGGAAGGAAGGAGAGAAAGAAAGAAAGAAAGAAAGAAAGAAGGAGGGAAGGTTGGCCACAGCAACGTGTGGTGGGTACAGCTAGTAAAGTAATAAATATAATAATAATAATAATAATAATAATAATAATAATAATTAGAGTAAAATAATAAATGTAATAATAAGAAAAACAACAACAGAGTAATATAATAACTAGCCTTGACTCAAGTATAAGCCGAGGGGGACATTTTCAGCCTAAAAAGGGGGCTGAAAAACTAGGCTGATACTCGAGTATATAGGGTAACTTTTCTACAAATGCAAAGAGAGTGAGTGTGTCTTCCCACAAACTGACAGCATTCCCTCAATCCTGCTTTTTACAAATCCCTCCCACACCTACAAACCTTCCTGCACTTGACACCCATTCATGCTTCATCTTCAGGGAGAAAATAGGTTTGGGGGGCGATGGGTAGGCCAACGCAGGGAAGGGATGAGAAAGAAAGCTTTGTCACAGGAACCCCACAATCATCGGCGCCTCCAAATCAGTCTCTTTTGAGATGAGAGAACCTTGCTCTTCCTTCCACTTTGGTGCTATTAATCACCTGCTTAACCTCCTTTTCCAAAACCCACACGCTGATGAGGAGGGACAGGGTGAAGAACGGGGAGGAAACCATCACGAAACACACTGAGGAGGAAGTAGAGCTGACACGTTCTGGGTTAGATCGACACCATCAGTGGACTAGGCGAAGCTAAGGGGGGCATTGCCAAAGAAACAGCATCCCACTCTGAACATACCAAATCTTGCCTGAGTTTGGAGCTCAACCAGGGTCCCTTCTGGTTAATACTTGGGTTGTTGACCACCATAGAGTCATAGAGTTGAAGGGAACACCAAGGGTCATCCAACCCAACCACATTCTGCAGGTAGACAACTAAAGCAGTCCCAAAGGATGCCTATCCAAGCTCTGTTGAAAACACCTTGAGAGAGGCCACCAACCTCTGAGGCTTTCCATTCCACTTTCCTACACATCTGACTATCAATGCGATGTGGCGGGAAAAAAAGCCAATGGGATTTTGGCCTGCATCAATAGGAGCATAGTGTCTAGGTCCAGGGAAGTAATGCTCCCCATGATCTATTCCACTTTGGTTAGACCACACCTGGAATATTGTGTCCAATTCTGGGCACCACAATTCAAGAGAGATATTGACTCTAAGCTGGAATGTGTCCAGAGGAGGGTGACTAAAATGATGAAGGATCTGGAGAACAAGCCCTATGAGGAGCGGCTTAAGGAGCTGGGCATGTTTAGCCTGAAGAAGAGAAGGCTGAGAGGAGATATTATAGCCATGTCTAAATATGTGAGAGGAAGCCACAGGGAGGAGGAGGGAGCAAGCTTGTTTTCTGCTTCCTTGGAGACTAGGACGCAAGGGAACAATGGCTTCAAACTACAAGAGAGGCGATTCCATCTGAACACGAGGAAGAACTTCCTGACTGTGAGAGCCGTTCAGCAGTGGAACTCTCTGCCCCGGAGTGTGGTGGAGGCTCCTTCTTTGGAAGCTTTTAAACAGAGGCTGGATGGCCATCTCTCAGGGGTGCTTTGAATGCAATATTCCTGCTTCTTGGCAGAATGGGGTTGGACTGGAGGATGGCCCAGGAGGTCTCTTCCAACTCTTGGATTCTAGGATTCTATCAAGAAGTTCTTCCTAATGTTTAAGATGGAATCTCTTTTCCTGGTGTTCACAATTGTTGTTCCATTTTGTCTTTGTTTCTGGAGCAGCACAAAACAATCCTCCTCCACCTTGTAAATATATAAACATGGGTCTCATGCCCCCTCACAACTTTTCTTCTCCAACTAAACATCCCATCTCCCTAAGCCACTTCTCATAACCCTTGGCTTCCAGACCTTTCATAGAACCAGAGAGTTGAAAGAGACCTCATGGGCCATCCAGTCCAACCCCAATCTGCCAAAAAGTAGGAAAATTGCATTCAAAGCACCCCTGACAGATGGCCATCCAGACTCTGTTTCAAAGCCTCCAAAGAAGGAGCCTCCACCACACTCTGGAGCAGAGAGTTCCACTGCTGAACGGCTCTCACAGTCAGGAAGATCTTCATATTCAGGTGGAATCTCCTTTCTTGTATATTGAAGCCATTGTTCCATTATGCCCTAGTCTGCAGGGCAGCAGAAAACAAGCTTGCTCCCTCCTCCGTATGACTTCCCCTCACATCTTTATACATGGCCCTCAACATGTCTCCTCTCAGCCTTCTCTTCTGCAGGCTAAACATGCCCAGCTCTTTAAGCCACTCCTCATAGGGCTTGTTCTCCAGACCCTTGATCATTTTAGTTGCCCTCCTCTGGACACATTCCAGCTTGTCAATATCTCTCTTCAGTTGTGGTGCATTGCAGTGCATCCAAATACCTGGGAGTCACTCTGGACCGTGCTCTGGCCTACAAGAAGCACTGCCTGAACATCGAGCAAAAAGTGGGTGCTTGAAACAATATCATACGAAAGCTGACTGGCACAACCTGGGGATCACAACCAGACACAGTGAAGACATCTGCCCTTGCGCTATGCTACTCTGCTGCTGAGTATGCATGCCCAGTGTGAAACACATCTCACCACACTAAAGCAGTGGATGTGGCTCTTAATCAGACATGCCGCATTATCACAGGGTGCCTGCGCCCTACACCACTGGAAAAATTACACTGTCTAGCCGGTATTGCACCACCTGACATCCGCCGGGAAGGAGCAGCCAATAGTGAAAGGACCAAGGCAGAGACATCTCCAGCCCATCCCCTGTTTGGGTATCAGCCAGCACGTCAACGACTTAAATCTAGAAATAGTTTTCTAAGATCTACAGAGACACTCACTGGAACACCTCAGCAAGTGAGAGTTCAAAAGTGGCAGGCTCAAACCCAGAACCTCAACCAATGGCTGATACCCAATGAGAGACTCCCCCCCTGGGCACACAGAGGACTGGGCAACCTGGAAGGCACTGAACAGACTGTGCTCTGGCACCACGAGATGCAGAGCCAACCTTCAGAAATGGGGCTACAAAGTGGAATCCTCGACATGCGAGTGTGGAGAGGAGCAAACCACTGACCACCTGCTGCAATGCACCCTGAGCCCTGCCACATGCACAAGGGAGGACCTCCTTGCAGCAACACCAGAGGCACTCCAAGGGGCCAGATACTGGTCAAAGGACATTTAATCAACTCTCATACTCACAAATTCTGTAATCTGCTTGTTTGCTTTGTTTCTGTTAGAAATGTAATATAATTTGACTGGTTGTTCTGACACGACAAATAAATAAAAATAAAAATAGCGGTGGGGTCACTCTGGAGCCATGAGGTCAGTTCCCAGGTCAGCTGAGGCTCTGGCTGGCTGCAGCCCGAGTAGGTCAACATCTGGAGTGGCACGGGGAGTGTCTCGTTGCGGAGGATTTATGTCCTTTGGCAGAGAAATGTGCGCGCAGTCAAGGGTTTTGAGCACTCCGGGGTTTCCTCTCCTTAAAATATCTCGTCTGGAATATGACTCCCACAATGGCCCACAATGAAGTGGGGTGGAGATTATGGGCACTATTATCTGGGGGGAGGGATGTGTAGGGGTGTGTGTGTGTGTGTGTGTGATTCTGCCTTCTCTCAGCAAAATCAGCTTCCAGCAAATCATTTCAAGCCCTGCCAAATATGGGTGGTGTTTTGTACTAGTGTTGGCATTGCAATATGCATTGCTGAAGTGGTCAGGTTGAATCTATATAAATAAAAATGTAATGTTTGTTTGTGGGATTAACAGAACTCAAAAACCACTGGGGGAATTGACACCAAATTTGGACAAAATATACCTCTCAGGCCAACGAGTGACCATCACTCATGAAAACACTGAAAAACACAGCTGAAGGGACTTAAAAAGCCAAAAAACAAAAAAAATGACATTACAATGCATGCACAAAACCACATATATACACCTATACACAAATAAACACACATACACATATATATACACACACAAAACACATATACACAAATATACACACACATATATAATGTAATGTTTGTTTGTGGGATTAACAGAACTCAAAAACCACTGGACAAATTGACAACAACTTTGGACCCGCTACACCTAACAACCCAATGTATGTCCTTTACTCAAAAAAAACTGATTTTGTCATTTGGGAGTTGTAGTCGCTGGGATTTATAGTTCACCTACAATCAAAGAGCATTCTGAGCCCCACCAACGATGGAATTGAACCAAACTTGGCACACAGAACTCCCATGACCAACAGAAAACACCCAGAAGGGTTTGGTGGGCATTGACCTTGGGAGTTGTAGTTCACCTACATCCAGAGAGCACTGTGGACTCAAAACAATGATGGGTCTGGACCAAACACTACACAAATTCTCAATATGCCCAAATGTGAACACTGATGGGGTTTGGGGAAAATAGAATCTTGACATTTAGGAGTTGCTGGGATTTATAGTTCACCTACAATCACAGAGCATTCTGAACCCTACCAATGACAGAATTGGGCCAAACCTCCCACAGAGAACCCCCATGTGGGCCACAGCAACACGTGGCAGGGGACAGCTAGTCTATATACATAAAAATGTAATGTTCATTTGTAGGATTAACATAAGTCAAAAACCACTGAACGAATTGACACAAAATGTGGACACAGTACACCTCTCAGGCCAACAAGTGACCAGCCCTCATAAAAAGTGACCACCACTCATAAAAACACTGGAAAACACAGCTGAAGGGACTTAAAAAGCCAAAAAACAAAAAACTACATTACAATGCATGCACAAAACCACATATATACACAAACACACATATATACACATATACACAAATATATACACATACATATATGCATATAAACACACACAAAACACATATACACAGACTGGAGTTTTTTTCCCTGGACTATTTTCAGGCTATTTTCACCAATGTGAACACTGGTGGAATTTAGGGAAAATAGACCTTGACATTTGGAGGTTGCCGTTGCTGGGATTTATAGTTCACCTACAATCAAAGAGCATTCTGAACTCCACCAGTGATGGAATTGAGCCAAACTTGGCACACAGAACTTTAATGACCAACAGAAAATACTGGAAGGGTTTGGTGGGCATTGACCTTGAGTTTTGGGAGTTGTAGTTGCTGGGATTTATAGTTCACCTACAATCAAAGAGCATTCTGAACTCCACCAAGGATGGAATTGAGCCAAACTTGGCACACAGAACTTTAATGACCAACAGAAAATACTGGAAGGGTTTGGTGGGCATTGACCTTGAGTTTTGGAGTTGTAGCTCACCTACATCCAGAGAGCACCGTGGACTCAAACTATGATGGATCTGGACCAAACTCCACACGAATACTCAATATGTCCAATTGTGAACACTGGTGGAGTTTGGGGAAAATAGACCTTGACATTTGGGAGTTTTTGTTGCTAGGATTTATAGTTCACCTACAATCAAAGAGGATTCTGAACTCCACCAACGATGGAATTCAACCAAACGTGGCACACAGAACTTCCAGTAGAAAATACTGTGTTTTCTGATGGTCTTTGTTGACCCCTTCTGACACCCCCTCACGACCCCCCCCCCCAAGGGTCCCAACCCCAGGTTGAGAAACGCTGCTTTAAGGAAATCCATCCTATCTTAGCCATTCCTCACCCAAGTTAAACAAACCCAATCCTTCAGTCATTCCTCATCCAGCTTGGCTTCCTCACCTTTGGCCATCTTGGGGTGTGTGGCATTCAGAATAAGGAGGTGCAAAACCACCTCTAAGCCTTCCTTGATTAAGAAGAGCCTGAGAAGTTCATGGGGTCCCTATAAGTCAAAAGGTGACTTGAAGTCACATAAACACACACAAGATCTGACCTTGGCTAGAACCTCCAGCGCATAGAATCATAGAATCAAAGAGTTGGAAGAGACCTCATGGGCCATCCAGTCCAACCCCTTTCTGCCAAGAAGCAGGAATGTTGCATTCAAATCACCCCTGACAGATGGCCATCCAGCCTCTGTTTAAAAGATTCCAAAGAAGGAGCCTCCACCACACTCCGGGGCAGAGAGTTCCACTGCTGAACGGCTCTCACAGTCAGGAAGTTCTTCCTCATGTTCAGATGGAATATCCTTTCTTGTCGTTTGAAGCCATTGTTCCTTGTCCTAATCTCCATGGAAGCAGAAAAAAAAGCTTGCTCCCTCCTCCCTGTGGCTTCCTTTCACATATTTATACATGGCTATCATGTCTCCTCTCAGCCTTCTCTTCTTCAGGCTAAACATGCCCAGCTCTTTAAGCCGCTCCTCATAGGGCTTGTTCTCCAGAACCTTGATCATTTTAGTCGCCCTCCTCTGGACACATTCCAGCTTGTCAACATCTCTCTTGAATTGTGGTGCCCAGAATTGGACACAATATTCCAGGTGTGGTCTAACCAAAGCGGAATAGAGCATGGGGAGCATGACTTCCCTAGATCTAGACACTAGGCTCCTCTTGATGCAGGCCAAAATCCCATTGGCTTTTTTTGCTGCCACATCACATTGTTGGCTCATGTTTAACTTGCTGTCCATGAGTACTCCAAGATCTTTTTCACACATCCTGATTCATCCTCTGCTGGCCCACTTTCTGAACCTTTGTGCATATATATATATATATATATATATATATATATATATATATATATGAAGGGTTAGAAGAAATGATCATTAAGTTTGCAGATGACACCAAATTGGGATTGAGAGTCAATATCCCAGAAGACAGGAACAGAATTCAAAACGATCTGAACAGATTAGAGAGATGATGGGTCAAAACGAACACAATGAAGTTCAACAGGGACAAAGGCAAGAGACTCCACTTAGGCAGAAAAAAAGGAAATTCAAAGAGACAGAATGGGGGACGAGGCCTGGTGAGAAAAAGATCTTGGAGTCCTCATGGACAACAAGTTACACATGACCCAACAATGTGATGCTGCAGCTAAAAAAAGCCAATGAGATTTTGGCTTGCATCAATAGGAGTCTAGTGCCTAGATCCAGGGAAGTCATGCTCCCCATGCTGTCTTCTTCCTTGGTCAGACCACACCAGGAATGACATTGTGTCCAATTCTGGGCACCACAATTGGAGGGCATTGTCCCCCATTCTGTCTCTTTGCATTTCGTTTTTTCTGCCTAAGTGGAGTATCTTGCATTTGTCCCTGTTGAACTTCATTTTGTTAGTTTTGGCCAATCATCTCTCTAATCTGTCAAGATCGTTTTGAATCCTGCTCCTATCCTCTGGAGTCTTGGCTATCCCTCCCAATTTGGTGTCATCTGCAAACTTGATGATCCTGCCTTCTAGCCCTTCATCTAAGTCATTAATTGAGATCCTGAACAGGACCGGGCCCAGGAAGGAACCCTGCGGATGGCACTCCACTTGTCAGTTCGTTCCAGGATGAAGAGGAAGTATTGGGGAGAATCACCGTCTGGGGGAAAGTGCCATTTTGAAGGATCATTCCCAGTATCCTCCAGTCTGGAGGTTGAATCTGGGACTGGAAATACCCCCTTCCCCATAAAAGAACCCTCCTCATGTGCAGAAGGCGCTGTAGGTCTCTATTTCAGAGGAAGGAATTGGCAAAACCACCTCTGGATGTTCTGGTGATTCCTGCAACTGCACATAACATTCCAGCTGAGATCCAATTAAAACTGGATATAGTAGAACAATGTTTTCCCTGGATCTGGACACTAGAAGGTGATCTCTGCAACCATGAATTGCAGCAGCATGGTTTAGGTCCTTGTGAACTTCAGGCATATTGCAAAGAACGTACAGCACGCTCTACGGGTGAATCCTGTCCCTGGGAGACTCTCCTCTGCAGAGGAACGCGGCTTCCTCCTCCTCCTCCTCTTCTCCCCCAAGTAAGTCTTTACCATCCCATCCTCCCCGGTGGATTCTCCCAGGTCTTTAATTAAATAAAATTGGAGTTTTTTTGTTTATCATTCACAATGTGGCAATTAGAGGCAGGAACGTGTAATTAGTACAAAATTGCATCTGGGAGAATCCAAAGGCCCAAAGAGAACAAGAGAGAAGGCTCAGAATCAGATCCCTCCCCAAATGATATGGATTTGGGGGGGAAATGCAGGTGGGACGGGAAGCCAAGAGCTAAAACTTTGGGAGGGATGAAGGGAAGGGTGGGGAAGAAGGGAAAAATGGGATTTGGAGGATGGATGAACATGCCAAAGTACCAGAGCAGGATGGATGGATGGATGGATAGAACATTATTGATAGAGAGAGTCATAGGGTGCATCTTCGTCAGGCCTGGGCAAACTTTCTAACTTGGAGTCCACAGAATAACACTCCCTGCTAAGAGGACTGGCTTTTCAGTGATGGGAAGGAGGAAGGAAAGGGAGAAGGAAGGAAAGGATAGACGGAGAAAGAGGGAGAGAGGGAAGGAGGGAGGAAAGAGGGAAGGAAGGAAAGAAAGATGAATGGAGGGGAATGAGGAAGGAAAAAGAGAAGGAAGGAAGGATAAAGAAAATAGAGAAGGTAGGAAAGACAAAAGAGAAGGAAGGAAGGAAGGAAGGAAGGAAGGAAGGAAGGAAGGAAGGAAGGAAGGAAGGAAGGAGAAACAGGGTTGAGAGTGAGGAAAGAGAGAAGGAAGGATGAAAGGGAGGAAGGAAATAATGGAAGGAGAAAGAGTGAGAGAAGGAAGGAGGGAAGAAAGAGGGAAGGAAGGAAAGAAAGATGAATGGAGGGGAAGGAGGAAGGAAAAAGAGAAGGAAGGATAAAGAAAATAGAGAAGGTAGGAAAGACGAGAAGGATGGAGGGGAAGGAAGGAAGGAAGGAAGGAGAAAGAGGGAAAGAGTGAGGAAAGAGAGAAGAAGGATGAAAGGGAGGAAGGGAAGGATGGAGAAAGAGAGAGAGGGGGAGGAGGGGGGGAAGAGGGAAGGAAGGAAAGGAAGATGAATGGAGGAGAACGAGGAAGGAAAAAGAGAAGGAAGGAAGGAAGGAAGGAAGGAAGGAAAGGAGAAGCAGCGAGAGAATGAGGAAAGAGAGAAGGAAGGAAAGGGAGGAAGGGAAGGATGGAAGGAGAAAGAGAGAGAGAGGGAAGGAGGGAGGGAAGAGGGAAGGAAGGAAAGAAAAGGGAAGGATGGAGGGAAGGGAGGAGGGAAAAAGAGAAGGAAGGAAGGAAGGAAGGAAGGAAGGAAGGAAGGAAGGAAGGGAGGGAGGGAGGGAAGGAAATAGAAAAGAGAAGGAAGGAAAGATAAAGGGGAAATAAGGAAATGAGAAAGAGGGGGAGAGGGAGGGAAGAGGGAAGGAAGAAAGGATGGAGGGAAGGATGAAACCAGAAATTTGGAGTAAAGGGAGGAAGGAAAGAGGAAGAAGGCAAAAAGGGAAGGAAGGAAGGGGAGAGAAAGAGGGAAGGAAGGATGAAAGGGTGGAAGGGGAGGAGGAAAGAAGAAAGAGGGAGGGAAAGGAGGAAGGGAAGGAGGAAGGGAAGAAAAGGAAGAAAAAGGAAGTTAGGAAAAGAAGGAAGGAAGGAAGGAAGGAAGGAAGGAAGGAAGGAAGGAAGGAAGGAAGGAAGGAGGGAAGGAGAATGAGCGAGAGAGGGAAGGAAGGATGAAAAGTGGAAGGGAAGGAGGGAGGGAGGGAGAAAGAGGGAAGGAAGGGAGGGAGGGAAGAGAGGAAGGAAGGACGAAAGGTTGGGAGGGAGAAAGAGAAAGGGAAGGAGGAAGGAAAGGGAGGAGGAAGGGAGGATAGGATGGTGAGAGAGAGGAGGGCCTGAGAAAAGAGACTAAGGGGCCACATCCGGCCCCTGGGCCTGGGTTTATCCATTCCTGAACTACGTTCAGTTTGACATTGTGTAAACTGTCATGGCTCAAAACTATGGGATCCTGAGAGATGTCGTTTGCTAGAGGAGGCTAATGACCTTGTTTGACAGAGGAAGCTAATGACCTTGTGAATCTACAACTCCCAAGATTCAATAATGCTGAGCCATGGCAGTTCAAGCCATGTCAAATCGCATTCATTCCACAGTGTAGATGTACTGATAAGGCACCTTGCATCCAAAACATCTGAGCTGAATTCCCCAGTGGTGTCAACCAGCAGTAATTCTACATTGTAGGTCTTTCCTCCCTCTTCCCCACTTTCTCCTTCCTTCCTTATTTCCCCTTTGTCTTTCCTTCCTTCTCTATTTCCTTGATCCTCCCTTCCCTCCCTCCCTCCCTCCCTTCCTTCTCTTTTCCCCTCCTCCTTCCCCTCCATCCTTCCCTTTTCTTTCCTTCGATCTCACTTCTCTCCCTCTTTCCTCCCTCTCTCTTTCTCCTTCTGTCCTTCCCTTCCACCCTTTCATCCTTCCTTCCTTCCTTCCCTCTTTCACCCTCTCTCTCCTTCCTTCCTTTCTTTTTTGTCTTCTTTCTCTTTCTTTCCTTCCTCTTTCTCTTCCTCCTTTCCTCTCACTTTCTTGTTTCATCCTTCCCTTTCACACTTTCATCCTTTCTTCCTTCCCTCTTTCCTCCCTCTTCTCTCCCTCTTTCCTCCCTCTCCCTTTCTCCTTCTGTCCTTCCCTTCCACCCTTTCATCCTTCCTTCCTTCCTTCCCTCTTTCACCCTCTCTCTCCTTCCTTCCTTTCTTTTTTGTCTTCTTTCTCTTTCCTTCCTCTTTCTCTTCCTCCCTCTCACTTTCTTGTTTCATCCTTCCCTTTCACACTTTCATCCTTTCTTCCTTCCCTCTTTCCTCCCTCTCCCCCTCTTTCTACTTCCTTCCTTATTTCCCCTTTGTCTTTCCTTCCTTCTCTATTTCCTTGATCCTTCCCTCCCTCCCTTCTTTCCTTCCTTCCTTCTCTTTTTCCCTCCTCCTTCCCCTCCGCTTAAGCGGCGGAGGGGGAAAAGGAAAAGGCCTGAGGCTGTTAGGAATTCTGGGAGTTGAAGTCCAAAACACCTGGAAAGCTCAAGCTGGCCCTTCCCTGGTGTAAATGCACCCAAAGACGTTGGCGAATAGAAGCCAAAGGATGGATGGTGTTATGCAAGAAGAAAAGGGAAAAGAATATATAGAAATGGACAAATGGATGAGCCGTGGGAAAGGCGAGAAGGTCCTGCAAGGGAGCAGAGATGGGAGTCAGAGCAAGCCTTCAAGGCAGGAGGCTAAACGGACCGCTCTACCCACTAGGCATCGGGGCAAACACAACGAGAACATCTGTTAAATCAGACCCAGATTGGCCAGTTCTGCAATGGGAAGGGACAGAAAAGGCTCAAGGGATCGCAAAGAAAAAGCACGCTGATTGTGGACTGACGCCATAAAGACATAGAGGAGGTCCCATTTCCCACTGTAGGGAATTCTGCTTCGAGGTGGGAGACTAATTGGTGGCTTTGATTTTTTGGGTATGGAATAAACACAAGTTGACCAGCAGCATGAAGTAGCACACAAACACACATTGGGGACCCTGGAAGTTGTAGTCCAAGACACCTGGAGTACCATTCCTCTAAAGCAGGGTTGCCAATCCTGTAGCCTACCACACATTGCTGGGCTTCATCAACCAACGTGCCTCAGCCTTGAGAAATAGGCCAAGGGCTGCTGGGAGTTGCAGTCCAACAACCTGACTGGACTTTAGCACAGCAGGTTAAATCTGGAGTAAATCTGGCCAATCAAAAGGCTGAGAGTTCAAAGTCCGGATCAGGATGAGCTCCTGGCCTTTAGTCCAGCTTCTGCCTACCTAGCAATGTGAGTAGATAAATAGGTACCGCTTAAGTGTGGAGGTATTTAAGACATGCATAAGGAAATAACAAAAAAAAATGCTGGTGATTTGATCAAGGAGGAAGTTTATGAACAAAGCTCTTCGGCAGGGAAAGTGGAGCAAGAGCACCCCTTGTGGCTGGAACCAAGCACAGCCTCCAACATGCCGAAGATGAGAAAGACTATATATACCTCTATCAATGTACAGTTGTCTGTCTTATCAGTGTATATCTGCTCTGAGTACCCTTTGGGATGAGAAGGATGGAATATAAATACTGCAAATAAATCTATCTATATAATAAAAGTCAAAGTTTGTATGCGGCGGAAGTGTGGCAGTGCGACCGGAAGGGTATGTGCAAGACCCTCCCCCCCCCCCCCCCCCCGCAAGACCCACTCAACATCCTGGTGGAGTTTGAGCGAGGATGGACCATGGATGACGGGACTTGCAATACTTGAACTCACTACCTTAGAGCACTGTGGACCACACCAATGACGGATCAGGACCAAACTTGGCACACAGAGGCCCAATGGCCCACTTTAAAACCTGGTGCGGCTCAGGGCAGGATGGGCCACTAATGACGGGATTTGCAGTCCCTTCACCCGATTCACTTCCCACAGAACATTGTAGCCCCTACAAATCACAGACCGGGCCCAAACTTATTACTCATGGCCAACTCTACCTCCTAATGCAGTTCTAAGGGGGATGGACCATGAATGATGGGACTTGCAGTATCTTTACTCACTTACTGAAACCATGCGACCCTCATCCAATGACCAATCAAGACCAAATTGGCACACAGAGCCCCCATGACCCACTCTACATCCTGCTGCAGTTTGGAGGAGGGTTGACCATGGATGATGGGACTTGCAGTACCTTCACTCACTTACTGAAACCACTGCGACCCTGAACCAATGACTGATCAAGACCAAACTTGGCACACAGAGCCCCCATGACCCTATCTACATCCTGTTTCAGTTTGGAGGAGGGTGGATCAAGGATGATGGGACTTGCAGTATCTTCACTCACTTACTGAAACCACTGCGATCCTAATCCAATGACTGATCAAGACCAAACTTAGCACACAGAGCCCCAATGACCCACTCTACATCCTGCTGCAGTTTGAAGGAGGATGGACTTTGGATGATGGGACTTGCAGTACCTTCACTCACTTACTGAAACCACTGCCACCCTCATCCAATGACTGATAAAGACCAAACTTGGCACACAGAGCCCCCATCACCCACTCTATATCCTGCTGCTGTTTGGAGGAGGATGGACCATGGATGATGGGACTTCAAGTACCTTCACTCACTTCCTGAAAACAATGCAACCATCATCCAATGACCAATAAAGACCAAACTTGGCATACAGAATCGCCATTACCCACTTTCTCTAATCATCCGGGCAGTGCCGGGTCCCCAAGCTAGTACATAAATAAAAAGCAACCGAAGACACGACGCATTCCTAACTCTCCTCCAGCGTATGATGTGGAGTTGGAAAATCCACTTCAAGCACGGAAGACCTTGTGGCTTTTTCTATCATTCTTCCAATACCACCAATGAGGGCCCTCAAACATCCATTGACATAGAAGAGCTTTTGTCAGCCCTAAAGTCTGTCAGGATGAGTGGGTTTTAATGTTTGTATGATGCAGGGGAGCAAAATGTAAGTGTTGTTGTTGTTTATTCGGTCAGTCGCTTCCGACTTTTCGTGACCTCCTGGACCAGCCCACGCCAAGGCTCCCTGTCAGCCGTCACCACCCCCCAGCTCCTTCAAGGTCAAGCCAGTCACTTCAAGGATGCCATCCACCCATCGTGACCTCCTGGACCAGCCCACGACAGAGCTCACTGTCAGCCGTCACCACCCCCCAGCTCCTTCAAGGTCAAGCCAGTCACTTCAAGGATGCCATCCACCCATCGTGACCTCCTGGACCAGCCCACGACAGAGCTCCCTGTCAGCCGTCACCACCCCCCCAGCTCCTTCAAGGTCAAGCCAGTCACTTCAAGGATGCCATCCACCCATCGTGACCTCCTGGACCAGCCCACGACAGAGCTCCCTGTCAGCCATCACCACCCCCAGCTCCTTCAAGGTCAAGCCAGTCACTTCAAGGATGTAATCCATCCACCTTGCCCTTGGTCGGCCCCTCTTCCTTTTTCCTTCCATTTTCCCCAGCATCATTCTCTTCTCTAAGCTTTCCTTTCTTCTCACGATGTGGTCAAAGCACTTCTTCTTGGCCTCTACTATCCTTCCCTCCAGTGAGCAGTTGGCCTTATTTCCAGGAGTCTGGACTGGTTGGATCTTCTCGCGATCCAAAGCACTCTCAGAACTTTCTTCCAGCACCACAGTTCAAAGGTGCCTCTCTTCCTTTGCTCAACCTTCCCTCAGGTCCAGCTCTCACATCCGTAGGTGACTACAGGGAATTCCATTGCTTTGACTGTGCGGATCTTCGTTGCCAGTCTGATGTCTCTACTCTTCACTATTTTAACAAGATTGGTCATTGCTCGACCCCCAAGAAGGAAACGTCTTCTGATTTCCTGGCTGCAGTCTGCATCTGCAGTAATCTTTGCACCCAGAAATACAAAGGTTCCACATTTTCTCCCTCTATTTGCCAGTTATCAATCAGTCGAAACGAAATGCAAAGAGACAGAATGGGGGACAATGCCTGGCTTGAGAGCAGGACGTGTGAAAAAGACCTTGGAGTCCTCGTGGACAACAAGTTAAACATGAGCCAGGAATGTGATGCAGCAAGAAAAGCCAATGGGATTTTGGCCTGCATCAAGAGGAGCATAGTGTCTAGATCTAAGGAAGTAATGCTACCCCTCTATTCTGCTCTGGTTACACCACATCTGGAATATTGTGTCCAATTCCGGGCACCACAATTCAAGAGAGATATTGACAAGCTGGAATGTGTCCAGAGGAGGGCGACTCAAATGATCAAGGGTCTGGAGAACAAGCCCTATGAGGAGCGGCTTAAGGAGCTGGGCATGTTTAGCCTGAAGAAGAGAAGGCTGAGAGGAGATATGATAGCCATGTATCAATATGTGAAAGGAAGTCACAGGGAGGAGGGAGCAAGCTTGTTTACTGCTTCCATGGAGAATAGGACAAGGAACAATGGCTTCAAACAACAAGAAAGGAGATTCCATCTGAACATGAGGAAGAACTTCTTGACTGTGAGAGCCGTTCAGCAGTGGAACTCTCTGCCCCGGAGTGTGGTGGACGCTCCTTCTCTGGAAGCTTTTAAACAGAGGCTGGATGGCCATCTGTCAGGGGTGATTTGAATGCAATATTCCTACTTCTTGACAGAATAGGGTTGGACTGGATGGCCCATGAGGTCTCTTCCAACTCTAGGATTCTATGAGTCTTGTTGCCACAATCTTGGTTTTTTCGATATTTAGCTGCAACCCAGCCTTTCCACTTCCTTCTTTCACTTTGGTTAGAAGGCTCCTCAGCTCCTCCTTGCTTTCAGCCATCGAAGTGGTATCATCTGCATATCTAAGGTTATTAATGTTTCTTCCAGCCATTTTCACCCCAGCCTTGCATTCGTCAAGACGCGCATGATGTGTTCCGCATAGAAGTTGACTAGGTTGGGTGAGAGGAGACAACTCTGCTGTATGCCTTTCCCAATCTTCAAAATGCAAATAGAACCGCCAAAGACAAAACCGGAAGGTGGATACCTAACTCAATTCAGAGTGGAGGCTGCAGTCAAGAAATCCAAAAAAAGAGAGACTTGGAAAGGACTGCACAAGATCCTGAAATGCAAAGATGTCTCATTAAATGCTAAAGCCAGGATGGCCATTGTCATCGCATTTCTTATTTCTATGCATGGCTGTGAAAGTCAGGCAAGGAAGAAAGCAGACAGAAAGAGAGTCAAGTCATTTGAGGTGTGACGCCGGAGTAGAGTCCTGCCAATACCTAAAAAGACCAATAAACGGGCCCAAGAGCAAATCACGCCCGAAATATCTCTAGAAGCCAACTAAGGCTGTTGTAGTTTGGAGAAGATGGGGCTTGAGAGATAACATAATAAGGCCTGAGAAAGCAGCAGGAAAAGATCTAGACGGCATTCCAGATAGAGACGCTCAAGCAAGACCAACCTGAGCTGCGATTCCAGGGCTCAATGCTATGGGATCCTGGAAAATGGAGTTTGGTGAGGCAAGATCTTTAGCTAAAGATCTTGTAAAGTAGTGTTTCTCAACCTTCTAAGACCTTCTAAGATGCCGCGACCCCTTAATACAGTTCCCCATGTTGTGGTGACCCCCAACCATAACATTGTTTTCGTTGCTACTTCATAACTATAATTGTGCTACTGTTATGAATTGTCATGTAAATATCTGATATGCAGGATGGATTTTCATTCACTGGACCACATGAGGCACAAATACCCCATACACCCAAAATTGGAATACTGGTAGGGTTGGGGGGGGGGGGGAGTTGATTTTGTCATTTGGGAGTTGTAGTTGCTGGGATTTATAGTTCACTTACAACTTGAGCATTCTGAACTCTGCCATTGATGGAATTGGCCAAACTTGGCACACAGATCATTGGACAAAATTTGGCACAAATACCCAATACGCCCAAGTTTGAATTCTGCTGGAGTTGGGGGGGGAGGGGTCATTTTGTAATTTGGGAGTTGTAGTTGGTAGGATTCATAATTCACCTACAATCAAAGAGCATTCCGAATTCCACCAACGATGGAATTGAACCAAACTTGGCACACAGAACTCCCACGACCAACAGAAAACACTTGAAGGGTTTGGTGGGCATCGACCTTGAGTTTGGGAGTTGTAGTTCACCTACATCCAGAGAACAACGTAGATTCAAACAATGATGAATCTGGACCAAACTTGATACAAATACTCAATAGGCCCCAATGTGAACACTGTTGGAGTTTGGGGAATATAGAACTTGACATTTGGGAGTTGCAGTTGCTGGGATTCATAATTCACCTACAATCAAAGAGCATTATGAAATCCACCAACAATAGAATTGGGCCAAACTTGGCACACAGAACTCCCATGACCAACAGAAAATACTCGAAGGATCTGATGGGCATTGACTTTGACTTTGTAGTTGCTGGGATTTATAGTTCACTTACAATCAAAGAGCATTCTGAACTCCATCAACGATAGAATTGGGCCAAACTTGGCACACAGAACTCCCATGACCAACGGAAAATACGGAAAGGGTTTGATGGGCATTGACTTTGATTTTTGGAGTTGTAGCTTGCCTACATCCAGAGAGCTCAGTGGACCCAAACAATGATGGATCTGGACCAAACTCCACACGAATACTCAATATGCCCAAATGTGAACACTGGTGGAGTTTGGAGAAAATAGACCTTGACATTTGGGAATTGTCGTTACTGGGATTTATAGTTCTCCTACAATCAGAGAGCAT
Organism: Anolis sagrei; assembly: GCF_037176765.1. NCBI lineage: Eukaryota > Metazoa > Chordata > Lepidosauria > Squamata > Anolidae > Anolis > Anolis sagrei. Next base: position 3,767,303 of record NC_090026.1, read on the forward strand.
TCTGGACCCTACCAACAATAGAATTGGGCCAAATTTCCCACACAGAACCTCCATGACCAACAGACAATACTGTGTTTTCTGATGGTCTTTGGTGACCCCTCTGACATCCCCCTCGCGACCCTCCCAGGGGTCCCGACCCCCAGGTTGAGAACCACTGTTATAAAGCTACAACTCCCATGATTCCATAGCATTGAGCCATGGCAGTGAGTATCAAATGGCATTGATTTAATAGTATAGATCAGGCATGGGCAAACCTTGGGCCCCCTGGTGCTTTGGACTCCAACTCCCACCATTCCCAACAGTTTCAGACCCCTTCCTTTTCCCCCTCAGCCGCTTAAATTGAGGCTGGATGGCCATCTGTTGGAGATGCTTTGAATGTGATTTCCGGGCTTCTTGGCAGAAAGGGGTTAGACTGGATGGCCCACCAGGTCTCTTCCAACTCTAAAATTCTAGGTGTGTTCATACATTGGTATCTGCTGGGGTTTAGTTCCAAGACCCGCCGTGCATACCCAAATCTGTGGATCTCCTGTTGTAGGCCACAGTGTAGTGAAATAGTATTCTTTATATAAAATGGCAAAATCAAGGGGTTGCTTTTTCGATATGTTTTGGGGAATATTTTCAAGCCGTGGATGGTGGAACCTGTGAAGCAGGATCCGCGGATACGGAAGGCTCGCTGCACTGCTGTTGGCAAGAGAAAGCCAATATAGTTGAATGCAGAAGTGATGACTTTTCAGGAAAGAGGAGGTGGGGGGAATATTTTCAAACTATGGATGGTGGGACCTTTGAAGTGGGATCCGCGAATACGGAAGGCTCGCTGCACTGCTGTTGGCAAGAGAAAGCCAATATAGTTGAATCCGGAACTGATGACTTTTCAGGAAAGAGGAGGCGGGGGGTGGGGGGTGGGGGTGGGAATATTTTCAAGCCGTGGATGGTGGGATCTGTGAGGTGGGATCCGCGGATACGGAAGGCTCGCTGCACTGCTGTTGGCAACAGAAAGCTGATATAGTTGAATCCAGAACTAATGACTTTTCAGGAAAGAGGAGGTGGGGGGAATATTTTCAAGTCGTGGATGGTGGGACCTGTGAAGCAGAATCCGTGAATACGGAGGGCTCGCTGCACTGCTTTTGGCAAGAGAAAGCCAATATAGTTGAATCCAGAACTGATGACTTTTCAGGAAAGAGGAGGCGGGGGGGGGGGGGGAATATTTTCAAGCCGTGGATGGTGGAACCTGTGAAGCAGGATCCGTGTATACAGAGGGCTCGCTGCACTGCTGTTGGCAAGAGAAAGCCAATATAGTTGAATCCAGAACTGATGACTTTTCAGGAAAGTTGTCAGTTCCGCGGATACGGAAGGCTCGCTGCACTGCTGTTGGCAAAAGAAAGCCAATATAGTTGAATTCAGAACTGATGGCTTTTCAGGAAGGAGGAGGCGGGGGGAATATTTTCAAGCCGTGGATGGTGGGACCTGTGAAGTGGGATCCCCGGATACGGAAGACTCGCTGCACTGCTGCTGGCAAGAGAAAGCCAATATAATTGAATGCAGAACAGATGAGTCTTTCAGGAAAGAGGAGGTGAAGAGGAGCCTGCGGGACTGAACCAGACAAGGTTGCCTCACTCCGCACACTCTCCCACAGCAGCCGTTTGGGAGCAACATGCACGCCGCCACAGGCTAAAGATTGATTTTTGCATCCTTTCTGAAATACCTGTGCCTCTTTCTGCCATGGGAAAACTTGGGTCCTCCTTCTGGGTGTTTTGGACTCCAACTCCCACCATTCCTAACAGCCTCGGGCAACTTCCTTTCCCCCCTCAGCTGCTTAAGCGGCTGGAGTCAAGCAGCATGCAGTTGCAAAACTACAACTTCCAGGATTCCATAGCCTTGTGCTATGGTGGCTAAACTGGTGTGTCCTCCCACAGGGGTGGTTCTGCTGCCGACTGGTCCTTGACTCTAGATCCTTGATATTGACAAGCTGGAATGTGTCCAGAGGAGGGCGACTAAAATGATCAAGGGTCTGGAGAACAAGCCCTATGAGGAGCGGCTTAAGGAGCTGGGCATGTTTAGCCTGAAGAAGAGAAGGCTGAGAGGAGATATGATGATAGCCATGTATAAATATGTGAGAGGAAGCCAAAGGGAGGAGGGAGCAAGCTTGTTTTCTGCTTCCTTGGAGACTAGGACGCAGTGAAACAATGGCTTCAAACTACAAGAGAGGAGATTCCATCTGAACATGAGAAAGAACATGAGAAAGAGCCGTTCAGCAGTGGAACTCTCTGCCCCGGAGTGTGGTGGAGGCTCCTTCTTTGGAAGCTTTTAAACAGAGGCTGGATGGCCATCTGTCAGGGGTGATTTGAATGCAATATTCCTGCAATATTCTGCGCCAAAGAGGGAATTCCTGCAGGGATGGCTTCCCATGCCAAGGTGTCGCAAGCCTCTTCTCTGCAACCTTTAAAGGAACCAGGAGTCTCCTCCAGCTTTTCCTCTGGCAACCCCAAAAGGGAGAGGGTGGGGGTCTGAATCGGGGCCCTGGCGGCTTCTCTTGGTGCAGCTGGCAAAGGGTGGGGGGGAGCACAGAGCCGGAAGCGGGATCCTCAATAGTAAAAAGGCTGCGCTGGACGGCAGCCAGCCCCCAAAATGGCAAAGGCCGGGCAAGGGGCCAGCAGCAAGCGGGCGGGCAAGAGGGGGGGGGGCTGCTGATGGGACACAGGCCACACCAACTCACTCCCACGTTCGAGATGAGGGTGTCTCCTCCTCCCCATTTTGCAAAACCAAGGGGCAATACGGCCATTCCCATGTTCCTACATTTATGTCTTTTCTGAGTGTATGCATTGGGGAAAGGGGTTGATTCTGGAAAGAAGGGATAAATGAAAGGCAGAAAGAGAGAGAGATAAAGAAAGAAAGGAAGGAGCAACATCTTTCAAGGGAAATAATTTTGGGCCAAAGTCTAGGACTGCCTACAGGATAAGAGGGTTGGCATAAGGACGCACGGGGACTCCCAGATCACAGAATGAAGTGGAAAGTGTGGATTTGTGTATATGGTGAAGAGGGGGGAGAGAGAGAAAGAAAGAAGGAAGGAAGGAAAGTGGGAAAGAAAGACAAAAGGAAAAAAGGAAAGACAGACAGACAGACAGACAGAAATAGCCAGAAAGAAGGAAAGAAAGAAAGAAAGAAAGAAAGAAAGAAAGAAAGAAAGAAAGAAAGAAAAAGAAAGACAGGCAGGCAGGCAGGCAGAAAGAAAGAAAAGAGAGAGAGAGAGAGAAGGAAGGAAGGAAGGAAAAAGAAAGACAGAAAGAAAGAAAGAAAGGGAGAAGGAAGGAAAGAGAGAAAGAAAGACAAAAGGGAAAAAGGTAAGAAAGACAGACAGACAGACAGAAGGAAAGAAAGACAAAGGGGGAAAAAGGAAAGAAAGACAGACAGATAGACAGAAAGACAGAAGGAAAGATAGACAAAAGGAAAAAAGGAAAGACAGACAGACAGACAGACAGAAAGAAAGAAAGAAAGAAAGAAAGAAAGACCCAGAAAGAAGGAAAGAAAGAAAAAGAAAGAAAGACAGGCAGGCAGAAGGAAAGAAAGAAAGAAAAAGAGAGAGAGAGACGGAAAGAAGGAAGGAAGGAAGGAAGGAAGGAAGGAAGGAAGGAAAAAGCAAGCAAGCAAGCAAGCAAGCAAGCAAGAAAGAAAGAAAGAAAGAAAGAAAGAAAGAAAGAAAGAAAGGGAGAAAGAAGGAAGGAAGGAAAGGGAGAAAGAAAAACAAAAGGAAAAAAGGAAAGAAAAAATGGCAGACAGACAGACAGACAGAAGGAAAGAAAGACAAAAGGAAAAAGGAAAGACAGACAGACAGACAGAAGGAAAGAAAGAAAGAGAGAGAGAAGGAAGGAAGGAAAGAAAAAGAAAGACAGACAGAAGGAAAGAAAGAAAGAGACAGAAAGAGAGAGAGAGAGAAAGGCAAAAGGAAAAAGGAAAGAAAGAAAGAAAGAAAGAAAGAAAGAAAGAAAGAGACAAAAGGAAAACAGGAAAGAGAGAGAGAGACAGAAGAAAAGAAAGAAGGAAAGAAAGAAAGAAAAAAAGAGAGAGAGAGACAGAAGGAAAGAAAGACAGAAGGAAAGAAAGAGAGACAGAAGGAAAGAAGAAAGAAAGAAAGAAAGAAAGAAAGAAAGAAAGAAAGAAAGGGAAAGAAGGAGAGAAGGAAGGAAGGAAAGAAGGAAAGAAGGAAAGAAAAAAGAAGGTGGGAAGCCAGGCTGGATGAGAAACTTGGCCTAAATCAGTGTTTCCCAACCTTCCTAATGCCATGACCCCTTAATACAGTTCCTCTTGTTGTGTTGACCCCCAACCAGAACATTATATTCCTTGCTCCTTCCCAATTGTAATTTTGCTACTGTTCTGAATCATAATGTAAATATCCGATATGTGGGAGGTATTTTCATGCACTGAACCAAATTGAGCACTAATATTCAATACGACGAAGTCTGAATACTGGTAGGGTTGGGGGAGGGGGATTGATTTTGTCATTTGGGAATTGTAGTTGCTGGGATTTATAGTTCACCTACAATCAGAGAGCATTCTGAACCCCATCAATAATGGGATTGAAGCAAACTTGGCATGCAAAACTCCCATGACCAACAGAAAATACTGGAAGAGTTTGGTGGGCATTGACCTTGAGTTTTGGAGTTGTAGTTCACCTACATCCAGAGAGCCCTGTGGACTCAAACAATGATGGATCTGGACCAAACTTTGTACGAATCCCCAGTATGCCCAAATGTGAACACTGATGGAGTTTGGGGGAAATAGACCTTGACATTTGGGAGTTGTAGTTGTTGGGATTTATAGTTCAGCAACTTTCAAAATGCATTCTGAACTCCACCAATGCTAGAATAGGGCCAAACTTGGCACACAGAACCCCCATGACCAACAGAAAATACTGTGTTTTCTGATGGTCTTTTGCGACCCCTCGGACACCCCCTCACAACTGAACTCCCATGACCAACAGAAAATACTGGAAGGGTTTGGTGGGCATTGACCTTGAGTTCTGGAGTTGTAGTTCACCTACATCCAGAGAATACTGTGGACTCAACAATGATGGGTCTGGATCAAACTTGGTACAAATCCTCAGTATGCCCAAATGTGAACATTGATGGAGTTTGGGGAAAATAGACCATGACATTTGGAAGTTGTAGTTTCTGGGATTTATAGTTCAGCTACAATCAAAGAGCATTCTGAACCCCACAAATGCTAGAAAAGGGCCAAACTTGGCACACTGAATCCCCATGACCAACAGAAAATACTGTGTTTTGTGGTGGTCTTTGGCGACCCATCTGACACCCCCTCACAACTGACATTTGAGAGTTGTCTTGTCGTTGATGGGATTTATAGTTCACCTACAATCAAAGAGCATTCTGAACCACACCAACGATAGAATAGGGCCAAACTTGGCACACAGAACCCCCATGACCAACAGAAAATACTGGAAGGGTTTGGTGGACATTGACCTTGAGTTTGGGAGTTGTAGTTCGCCTACATCCAGAGAGCACTGTGGACACAAACAATGATAGATCTGAACCCCACTGATGACAGAATTGGGCCAGACTTCCCACACAGAACTCCCATGATTTCTGATGGTCTTTGGAGACCCCTCTGACACCCCCTAACACCCCGCCCCCCAGGGATCCTGACCCCCAGGTTGAGAAATACTGATCTACATCTTTCAAGGGAAATCATTTGGGCCAAAGTCTAGGACTGCCTATGGGATAAGCGGGTTGGCATAAGGATGCACGGGGACTCCCAGATCACAGAATGAAGTGGAAAGTAGAGATTTGTGTATATGGCGAAGAGCGGAGAGAAAGAACGAAAGAGAGGGAAAGGGAGAGAGAGAAAAGAAGGTGGGAAGCTGGGCTGGATGAGAAACCTGGCCTAGACGCATAAGGATAAAGCCGTGGTTCTCAACCTCCCTAATGCCACGACCCCTTAATACAGTTCCTCCTGTTGTTGTGACCCCCAACCATAACATTATTTTTGTTGCTACTACATAACTGTAATTTTGTAAATATCTGATATGCAGGATATATTTTCTGATATGTGGTTTATAAAAAGAACTGTTAAAAAATACATGAATAACAATGAAACAAGCTGAGTCATTCTGGACCGTGCCCTGACCTACAAGAAGCACTGCCTGAACATCAAGCAAAAAGTGGGCGCTAGAAACAATATCATACGAAAGCTGACTGGCACAACCTGGGGATCACAACCAGACACAGTGAAGACATCTGCCCTTGCGCTGTGCTACTCTGCTGCTTACGCATGCCCAGTGTCCACACACATCTCACCATGCTAAAACAGTGGATGTGGCTCTTAATGAGACATGCCACATTATCACGGGGTGTCTGCGCCCTACACCACTGGAGAAATTACACTGTTTAGCCGGTATTGCACCACCTGACATCCGCCGGGAAGTAGCAGCCAAGAGTGAAAGGACCAAGGCAGAGACATCTCCAGCTCATCCCCTGTTTGGGTATCAGCCACCACGTCAACGAATTAAATCTAGAAATAGTTTTCTAAGATCTAGAGACACTCGCTGGAACACCCCAGCAAGCGAGTCCAAAAGTGGCAGGCTCAACTCCCAAATGTCAAGGTCTATTTCCCCCAAACTCCATCTGTGTTCCTATTTGGGCATATGGAGTATTTGTGCCAAGTTTGGTCCAGATCCATCATTGTTTGAGTCCACGGTGCTCTCTGGATGTAGGTGAACTACAACTCCCAAACTCAGGGTCAATGCCCACCAAACCCCAGTATTTTCCTTCGGTCATGGGAGTCCTGTGTGCCAAGTTTGGTTCTATGATTCTATTATTCTAAAGTGGCCAAATGCAACATTCACACTTGCCTCCAACAGACAAGAGTTCTTTCTCCCACCCTGGAGATTCCACAGATATACAAACCCCATTTTCTCCATTTCCAACAGACCTCACAACCTGCCATAGATGCAGGTGAAATGTCAGGAGAGAATGTTTCTGGATCATGGCCAAACAGCCCGGAAAACGCACAGCAACCCAGTAATACCATAGAATCATAGAATCAAAGAGTTGGAAGAGACCTCATGGGTCATGCAGTCCAACCCCATTCTGCCAAGAAGCAGGAATATTGCATTCAAATCACCCCTGACAGATGGCCATCCAGCCTCTGCTTAAAAGCTTCCAAAGAAGGAGCCTCCACCACACTCCGAGGCAGAGAGTTCCACTGCTGAACGGCTCTCACAGTCAGGAAGTTTTTCCTCATGTTCAGATGGAATCTCCTCTCTTGTAGTTTGAAGCCATTGTTCTGCGTCCTAGTCTCCAAGGAAGCAGAAAGGAAGCTTGCTCCCTCCTCCCTGTGACTTCCTCTCACATATTTATACATGGCTATCATGTCTCCTCTCATCCTTCTCTTCTTCAGGCTAAACATGCCCAGCTCCTTAAGCCGCTCCTCATAGGGCTTGTTCTCCAGACTCTTTAGTCTCCAGGGAAGCAGAAAACAAGCTTGCTCCCTCCTCCCTGTGGCTTCCTCTCACATATTTATACATGGCTATCATATCTCCTCTCATCCTTCTCTTCTTCAGGCTAAAAATGCCCAGCTCCTTAAGCCGCTCCTCATAGGGCTTGTTCTCCAGACTCTTTAGTTTCCAGGGAAGCAGAAAACAAGCTTGCTCCCTCCTCCTCCCTGTGGCTTCCTCTCACATATTTATACATGGCTATCATATCTCCTCTCATCCTTCTCTTCTTCAGGCTAAACATGCCCAGCTCCTTAAGCCGCTCCTCATAGGGCTTGTTCTCCATGACTCCATTAATAAACATTAAAGTGAAAGAAATGGAGGGGGAGAATAGAATAGAGGGTGAGGTGGGGGGGGGGGGTCAAACAGTGGCCTACGAGTGGCTTGCACCCCCCCCACTGCTCTTTTTCAGCCTCTGCAGACCCATTGGGAACCCCCACGTTTCAGGCCCAAGACGCAGGCTGAATGACCTTTTGTGTCCATTCCCTTTCAGAATGTGTTGCAATCCCACTTGCATGACTCCACGAAAGTATTTTTAAAACCCCATTTCTCAAAACCAGCGTTCTGGGCACTTTGGGAGCGTATTCCCATTTGGCGAAGCATTTTTGGCAGTCTGTGAACTCTTCTGGGAATCCTGGGGTGTAATATTAGCCTCCAAACCACTCACAACTGTCTGGCTCAGTGTCATCTTAGCATGGGCAAATATTTGCTTTTTTTTGGCCACATTTCAACCCAAAGGACAGTTTTGGGGTGCCCTGTTGAGTGCAATTTGTAAGCGTTCGTTGCTTGGGGCTAATCATAGCCCGTAGCAAGCCTAAGAGTCAGAAAGGTAACCAAACAAGTTGCTAGTTTGCTAAATAACAAGAAGCAAAGAGCGAGGTTGACATTGCTCACAATGGAAGAGAGCCATAGAGGTTTGGGCCTCTCCCAATTCTGTGTCCGAAGGAGGGCGACTAAAATGATCAAGGGTCTGGAGAACAAGCCCTATGAGGAGCGGCTTAAAGAGCTGGGCATGTTTAGCCTGAAGAAGAGAAGGCTGAGAGAAGATATGATAGCCATGTATAAATACGTGAGAGGAAGCCACAGGGAGGAGGGAGCAGATCAAGGGTCTGGAGAACAAGCCCTATGAGGAGCGGCTTAAAGAGCTGGGTATGTTTAGCCTGAAGAAGAGAAGGCTGAGAGGAGATATGATAGCCATGTATAAATACGTGAGAGGAAGCCACAGGGAGGAGGGAGCAGATCAAGGGTCTGGAGAACAAGCCCTATGAGGAGCGGCTTAAAGAGCTGGGTATGTTTAGCCTGAAGAAGAGAAGGCTGGGAGGAGACATGATGAGGGCCATGTATAATATTCTAATAATATAATATAATATTGTATATACATATAATATTTATAATATTATAATGTAATGCAATATAATACTAATAATAATATGATATTATAATTATACTAGCGGCCCCCTGCCACGCGTTGCTGTGGCCCCGTCTGGTGATACGGAAAATAAAGTAATGAGAACTGTTGGTTTCCAATATATGTAATTTCTTTATGCTTGTGGGTAAATAGTATTTCTTGGTGTTTCTTCGCCAGTGTTGATGTGGAGATTGTCTGGTTTGCCTACTCTGGGACATGCAACATATCATTGTCCTTCTTTAGGGGTCCCTTTCAAATCTATGATACTATATCTCTCTGTGTGTGTGAATCATACCTATCTATCTGTCTATCTATATCTATGGCTGGATGGCTCTCTGTCAGGAGGGCTTTGATTACATTTTCTTGCCCTGATGAAGGGAGTTGGATTGGATGGCCTTAAGTATTTTCTGTTGGTCATGGGAGTTCTGTGTGGGAAGTTTGCCCCAATTCCGTCAGTGGGGTTCAGAATGTTCCTTGATTGTAGGTGAACTATAAATCCCAGTAACTACAACTCCCAAATGTCAAGGTCTATTTCCCCAAAACTCCACCTGTGTTTATATTTGGGCATATTGAGTATTTGTGCCAAGTTTGGTCCAGATCCATCATTATTTGAGTGCACAGTGTTCTCTGGATGTAGGTGAACTATAACTCCCAAACTTAATGTCAATGCCCACCAAACCCTTCCAGTATATACTGTTGGTCATGGGAGTTCTGTGTGCCAAATTTGGTTCAATTCCATCGTTGGTGGAGTTCAAAATGCTCTTTGATTCTAGGTGAACTATAACTCCCAAACTTAATGTCAATGCCCACCAAACCCTTCCAGTGTTTTCTGTTGGTCATGGGAGAACTGTGTGCCAAGTTTGGTTCAATTCCATCGCTGATGGAGTTCAGAATGCTTTTTGATTGTAGGTGAACTATACATCCCAGCAACTACAACTCCAAAATGACAAAATCATAATTTTTTGAGTGATGGTCACTCCTTGTGTTGTGAGACGTTTTGTTGCCAAATTTGGTGTGATTTTGTTCATTGGTTCTTTTGTTTTTAAGGTACTCATTATGCACAGAACATTTATATATATATATATAGATATATATATTGCATGTAATATTATTAATAATATTACAGTATAATTGATATAGTACAATAGAGCAATATTTAAAACTGATATTGTACTATGCTAATAATATATTGTATATATATATATGTGTGTGTGTGTGTGTGTGTATATATATATATATATATATATATACACACACACACACACATATACACCTTGTAAGCTGCTCTGAGTCCCCTTCGGGGTGAGAGCTGCTCAGCAGTGGAACTCTCTGCCCCGGAGTGTGGTGGAGGCTCCTTCTTTGGGTTCTTTTAAACAGAGGCTGGATGGCCATCTGTCGGGGGTGCTTTAAATGCAATTTTCCTGCTTTTTGGCAGAATGGGGTTGGACTGGATGGCCTATGAGGTCTCTTCCAACTCTAGGATTCTATGAGAGGAGGGCTTCCCCGGACGATGAAAGGGATCGTGCAGGTTCAACTGAAAAGTAAGATAAAGTCCATCAAAAGGCATTTTATACTGAGTTGGTCAAGGTACGGGGATTTGTTGTTCATTCCTCGAAGGCACACTGGAACAACTAGGGTTTTAGGCTCTTCCTGGAGGCTGCCAGGAGTTGCTTGCCTAATCTCTTCAGGTAGCGAGTTCCAAAGTCGAGAGGCCACCACAGAGAAGGCCCTCTCCCTCGTCCCCACAAGTTGCGCTTGCAATGGAGGTGGGAGCGAGAGGAGGGCCTCCCTGGATGATCAAAGGGATCGTGCAGGTTCATAGAAGGAAATGAAGTCACGAAGGTAGGCGGGTCCCAAACCGTTCAGGACTTTGTAGGTGATAACCTGCACCTTGAATTGGGACCGGAAAACAAACAGCAGCCAGTGGAGTTCCTTAAACAGGGGGATGGACCACTCCGTGTAATTCGCTCCAGTTAGAAATCTGGCAGCCGATCGATGGACCAGTTGAAGTTTCCGAGCCGTCTTCAAGGGCAGCCCCACATAGAGTGCATTGCAGTAGTCCAGTCTAGAGGTAACTAAGGCATGGGTTGGATTCGAGGGCTTGTTTCCCATTCCCAAGGCCAAAGACTAGCCCGGGTTGTGCACCCCTGACCGAATGAGAAAGACTTTACTTACTTAGGCGATCCCTCGTTGGCCAAGTAGGATAGTCTTCCAGGATCAGAATTCTTGTGAGTCTGTAGGTAGCTGTGGAGCCCTATCCTTGACCTTCATGTTCTCCCACAGTGAGGGCATTGGTTTCCAGGTGGAAGGCGGGCTCAGTCGGGGTTGGCTTGACGCGACTTCCTCTTGGCACGCTTCTCTCTTTCACCCTCCATTCGTGCCTCTTCAAATTCTGCAGCACTGCTGGTCACAGCTGACCTCCAGCTGGAGCAATCAAGGGCCAGGGCTTCCTTGATTGCCAGAGTTTTGAAGGTTGGCTTTGAGCCCATGACCGAATGAGAGAGAGAGACCCCCCCTTGAGAACCCCTTAATACAGTGTTTCTCAACCTGGGGGTCGGGACCCCTGAGGGGGTCGCGAGGGAGTGTCAGAGGGGTCACTAAAGACCATAAAAAACACAATATTTACTGTTGGTCATGGGAGTTCTGTGTGGGAAGTTTGGCCGAATTCTACCGTTGACGGGAATCAGAATTCTCTTTCATTGTAAGTGAACTATAACTCCCAGCAACTACCAACTCCCAAATGTCAAGGTCTATTTCCCCCAAATTCCACCAGTGTTCACATTTGGCCATATTGAGTATCCGTGCCAAGTTTGATCCAGATCTATCATTGTTTGAGTCCACAGTGCTCTCTGGATGCAGATGAACTACAACTTCAAAACTCAAGGTCAATGCCTGCCAAACACTTCCAGTATTTTCTCTTGGTCATGGAGTTCTATACGCCAAGTTTTGATCAATTTCATCATTGGTGGGGTTCACAATGCTCTTTGATTGTAGGTGAACTATATAGATAGATAGGAAGAGTAGGAAGGAAGAGGATAAAAGCAGAGAGAAAGAAGAGAGAAGAGGAAGAAGAGAAGAGGTAGGAGGAAGAAGAAGAAAGATGAGGAGGGAGGAAGAGTGAAGACAAAAAAGAGGGAGAAGGAAGATGCAAAAAGGAAGGAGAAAGATGAGAAGAGCAGAGAGGAAGAAGGAAGATGAGAAGAGCAGAGAGGAAGAAGGAAGAGGATAAGAGCAGAGAGGGAGAAGAGGGAGGAGGAAAAAGAAGAAAGATGAGGGAGGAGGAAGAGTGAAGACAAAAGAAGAGTGAGAAGGAAGATGTGAAGAGGAAGGAGAAAAATGAGAAGAGCAGAGAAGACAAAGAAGAAAGAAGAGGAAGAAGGGAAAAGCAGAGGAAGAAGAGAACAGGAAAAAGGGAAATGGGAAAAAGAAAGATTAGAAGAGCAGAGGAGAAAGAAGAAGAGGAAGCAAGAAGAGAAACATGGGAAGGGAAAAGAGCCCAGAGTGAGAAAGGAAGAAAAAAGAGGGAGGAGAAAGGTAGGAAAATGAGAAAGATGGGAAGAAGAAAGAAGGGGGAAAGGTAGAAAAGAGAGGATAGGAAGAAAAGAGAGTGATAAAGGAAACTAGAGAAGGAGGAAAAAATGGGGGTAAATAAAGATGAGAGAAGAAGGGGAAAGAAAGAAAAAAGAGAGAAGAAGGGAGGATGGAAGAGAAGGAGGAGGTTGAGAAGAGTGAGAAAAGGAGAAAGGAAAAAGAGAAAGTGATGAAAGAGGAAAGACGTTGAAGAGTGAGAAGAGCCAAAGAGGGAGAGCAAGAAACCCTTCCAGTGTTTTCTGTTGGTCATGGGAGTTCTTTGTGCCAAGGTCGGTTCAATTCCATCGCTGGTGGAGTTCAGAATGCTTTTTGATTATAGGTGAACTATAAATCCCAGCAACTACAACTCCCAAATGACAAAATCAATTCTCCCATCCCAACCCCACCAGTACATATTGGGTATTTGTGCCAAATTTGGTCCAGTGAATGAGAATACATCCTGCATATCAGATATTTACCTAACAATTCATAACAGGAGCAAACTTACAATTATGAAGTAGCAATGAAAATAATGTAATGTTTGGGGGTCACCACAACATGAGGAACTGTATTAAGGGGTCGCAGCATTAGGAACGTTGAGAACCCCTGATCTATACTGTGGAATTAATGCAGTTTGTCATCACTTTAACTGCTATGGCTCAATGCTATGGCATCCTGGGAGTTGTAGTTTGCAGAGGCACCATCACTCTTTGGAAGACAAGGCTCAGGTGTCTCTAAAGCTATGACTCCCAGGAAGAATATGGCCAAGGAACATTCAAATGGCATTCAAGATAGCGCAGGTTGTTAATGAGGAAGGAGAGACAACCAGGAGAGGCTGCAGCAGTTTACTTTTGCTTGAGTCTACAGCAGGCCGGCTGTTAGGAATTGTGGGAGTTGAAGTCCAAAACACTTGAAGGGTCAATGTATTGTCGGAGGCTTTCATGGCTGGAATCACTGGGTTGTTGTAGGTTTTTTCGGGCTATATGGCCATGGTCTAGAGCAGTGACAAAATCAATTCTCCTTCCAACCCCAACAGTATTGAAATTTGGCATATTGGGAAAGGTAAGGTAAAAGTTTTCCCCTGACATTAAATCCGGTCATCACGTCGATACCGGGCAAGATTCTGGAAAAGATTGTTAAGGAAGCGGTCTGCAAACACTTAGAAACAAATGCAGTCATCGCTAATAGTCAACATGGATTGATCAAAAACAAGTCATGCCAGACTAATCTGATCTCTTTCTTCGATAGAGTTACAAGCTGGGTAGATGCGGGGAATGATGCCGTGGATGGAGCGTGCCTGGATTTCAGGAAGGCCTTCTTCGACAAGGTCCCCCATGACCTTCTGGCAAGGAAACTTGTCCAATGTGGGCTAGGCAAAACTACGGGGTGAGGTGGATCTGTAATTGGTTAAGTGGACGAACACAGAGAGTGCTCACTAATGCTTCCTCTTCATCTTGGAAAGAAGTGACAAGTGGAGTGCCACAAGCAGGGTTCCGTCCTGGGCCCGGTCCTGTCCAACATCTTTATTAATGACTTAGATGAAGGGCTAGAAGGCAGGATCATCAAGTTTGCAGACGACACCAAATGGGGAGGGATAGCCAATAGTCCAGAGGACAGGAGCAGGATTCAAAACGATCTTGACAGATTAGAGAGATGATTGGCCAAAACTAACAAAATGAAGTTCAACAGTGACAAATGCAAGATACTCCACTTTGGCAGAAAAAATGAAATGCAAAGATACAGAATGGGGGACAATGCCTGGCTTGAGAGCAGTACGTGTGAAAAAGATCTTGGAGTCCTCGTGGACAACAAGTTAAACATGAGCCAACAATGTGATGTGGCAGCAAAAAAGCCAATGGGATTTTGGCCTGCATCAAGAGGAGCCTAGTGTCTAGATCTAAGGAAGTAATGCTACCCCTCTATTCTGCTTTGGTTAGACCACATCTGGAATATTGTGTCCAATTCTGGGCACCACAATTCAAGAGAGATATTGACAAGCTGGAATGTGTCCAGAGGAGGGCGACTAAAATGATCAAGGGTCTGGAGAACAAGCCCTATGAGGAGCGGCTTAGGGAACTGGGCATGTTTAGCCTGAAGAAGAGAAGGCTGAGAGGAGATATGATAGCCATGTATAAATATGTGAGAGGAAGCCACAGGGAGGACGGAGCAAGCTTGTTTTCTGCTTCCTTGGAGACTAGGACGCGGAACAATGGCTTCAAACTAGAAGAAAGGAGATTCCATCTGAACATTAGGAAGAACTTCCTGACTGTGAGAGCCGTTCAGCAGTGGAACTCTCTGCCCCGGAGTGTGGTGGAGGCTCCTTCTTTGGAAGCTTTTAAGCAGATGCTGGATGGCCATTTGTCAGGGGTGATTTGAATGCAATATTCCTGCTTCTTGGCAGGGGGTTGGACTAGATGGCCCATGAGGTCTCTTCCAACTCTTTGATTCTATGATTCTATGATTCATGTCCAAGACTGGGGGTTGGTGTTCAATTTCTAGGCCGAAGAGCTGGTGTTGTCCATAGACACCTCCAAGGCCGACATGACTGCATGGAGCTCCGTTATTGGGTATTTGTGCCAAATTTGGTCTAGTGCAGTGTTTCTCAACCTGGGGGTCGGGACCCCTGGGGGGGTCGCGAAGGGGTGTCAGAGGGGTCGCCAAAGACCATCAGGATACACAGTATTTTCTGCTGGTAATGGGAGTTCTGTGTGGGAAGTCTGGCCCAATTCTATCCTTGGTGGGGTTCACAATGCTCTCTGGTTGTAGGTGAACTATAAATCCCAGCAACTACAACTCCCAAATGACAATTATAATTAAGATTTAAACTCAAATTCTTGTTTTAAATCAGCATTTCTCTACCTGGGGGTTGGGACTCCTGGGGAGGTCGCGAGGGAGGTGTCAGAGGGGTCACCAAAGACCATCAGAAAACACAGTATTTTCTGTTCATCGTGGGGTTTCTGTGTGGGAAGTTTAGCCCAATTCTATCATTGGTGGGGTTCAGAATGCTCTTTGATTGTAGGTGAGCTATAAATCCCAGCAGGTACAACTCCCAGATGTCAAGGTCTATTTTCCCCAAACTCCACCAGTGTTTACATTTGGGCATAATGGGTATTGGTGCCAATTTTGGTCCAGATCCATCATTGTTTGAGTCCACAGTGCTTTCTGGAGGTGAACTACAACTCCCAAACTCAAGGCCAATGCTCACCTTATCCTTTCATTATTTTTTGCTGGTCATGGGCATTCTGTGTGCCAAGTTTGGGTCAATTCCATCTCTGGTGGAGTTCAGAATGCTCTTTGATTGTAGATGAACTATAAATCCCAACAACTACAACTCCCAAGATCCAGAAAATGAAAATCCATCCTGCCTATCAGATATTTACATGACGATTCGTAGCAGTAGCAAAATTTCAGTTATGAAGTAGCAACGAAAATAATTTTATGGTTGGGGTCACCACAACATGAGGAATTCATGAGCAGAATTCAAAACGATCTTGACAGATTAGAGAGATGGGCCAAAACTAACAAAATGAAGTTCAACAGTGACAAATGCAAGATACTCCACTTTGGCAGAAAAAATGAAATGCAAAGATACAGAATGGGGGACAATGCCTGGCTCGAGAGCAGTACGTGTGAAAAAGATCTTGGAGTCCTCGTGGACAACAAGTTAAACATGAGCCAACAATGTGATGTGGCGGCAAAAAAAGCCAATGGGATTTTGGCCTGCATCAATAGGAGCATAGTGTCTAGATCTAAGGAAGTAATGCTACCCCTCTATTCTGCTCTGGTTAGACCACATCTGGAATATTGTGTCCTATTCTGGGCACCACAATTCAAGAGAGATATTGACAAGCTGGAATGTGTCCAGAGGAGGGCGACTAAAATGATCAAGGGTCTGGAGAACAAGCCCTATGAGGAGCGGTTTGGGGAACTGGGCATGTTTAGCCTGAAGAAGAGAAGGCTGAGAGGAGATATGATAGCCATGCATAAATATGTGAGAGGAAGCCACAGGGAGGAGGGAGCAAGCTTGTTTTCTGCTTCCTTGGAGACTAGGACGCGGAACAATGGCTTCAAACTACAAGAGAGGAGATTCCATCTGAACATGAGGAAGAACTTCCTGACTGTGAGAGCCGTTCAGCAGTGGAACTCTCTGCCCCGGAGTGTGGTGGAGGCTCCCTCTTTGGAAGCTTTTAAGCAGAGGCTGGATGGCCATCTGTCAGGGGTGATTTGAATGCAATATTCCTGCTTCTTGGCAGAATGGGGTTGGACTGGATGGCCCAGGAGGTCTCTTCCAACTCTTTGATTCTATGATTCTATGATAATTGTATTAAGGGGTCGCGGCGTTAGGAAGGTTGAGAACCACTGGTCTAGTGAATGAAAATTCATCTTGCATTTCAGATATTTTTATTATGATTCATAACACAATTACCGTTAGGAAGTAGCAATGATAATTATTTTATGGTTGGGGGTCACCACAATATGAGGTGCTGTATTAAGGGGTCGCGGCATTAGGAAGGTTGAGAAACACTGCCTTAATAGAACAAGGCGCCGTGGGAATTGTGGCTCAAAGTCCGGCTCGTCTGGCGTATAAGCCGGCCACCATGATGATAGGGTTAGAGAAGCAGATGAAAGCCGGATGGATTGACGGAAGAGATGTGTAGACAGAAAGAGGCGGGTTTTCAAAAGAGAGACAGCTTTGGAGAAGGACAGGCGGAGACAGCGAGAGAAAGCGCTCCACAGATTCCATGCTTTCAGAGGAAATGCGGCAGGAGAAGCAACCCACACGTTCCCCGCTTTCTTCATGCGTCCCTCTTGCCTTGTATTAATAATCCACGTCCTTTTGGGGACGTCCCTTGGAGGGAGCATCTCTTTTTTTCCCCCCCTTCTTTCCATGGCAGCACACTGCAGGGACACACCGGGAGAAGAGAGAGCAGCGCATAGATGCGCCAACCCTTTTCATAGCAGGGAAAGCAGGGGTTATGGAGGATTTGGAGGGGGAAGCAAGATGAGCATGTGACAGCGCACAAAGCACACGCTCTCCGGTGACATTCGCCACCCCGGCGCCCTTCTCCGCGCCACCATGCCCCCCCCTCTCTCTCTCCATGCTGCTGCCAACCTATGGCTTTCTCGGGCCTCGTGCGCTTGCGCAGGCCCAGCCTGGTCCCCCAGGTGCAACCGTGGCAGCTTTTTGCACATTGCAGGGCATCCGTGCGCCAGGAAAGAGATGCAGGAAAGGCTTTTTGGGGAGGGGGATTCCTCCCATCCCAGATGCACGTCACCCCCTTTGCTTCCTCCCATTGCCCCCCCATATTCCCCCCCCCTCGGTGATGCTCTGGGCCTGGTTGCCGTGGTACTCCGTCACTACGAGCATCCGTGCATCTCCGTGGCAACCGGAGTTCCAGAGCGGAGCAGCGATGCTTCTCTGCTTCTCGCTTACTCATCCTCCTCTGGCCAGAAATCCCTGCCTGCCCCTCCAACCCAAAGGGAGCGGTGTTCGGAGTTGGTGCTGGAGCGGAGGCAGGCTGGCCTCGTTTCCCCATCCTGCTGGCAAAGGGAAATAATATATAATTGTGAGTTTTCCTGGGCTGGAAAAAGAGATGCAGGCAAAACGTCAGGAGAGAATGCTTCTGGAACATGGCCATACCCAGTGAATTAAAATATATCCTGCAAATCTCCTTATGTT
Organism: Anolis sagrei; assembly: GCF_037176765.1. Lineage (NCBI taxonomy): Eukaryota > Metazoa > Chordata > Lepidosauria > Squamata > Anolidae > Anolis > Anolis sagrei. The sequence goes on from NC_090026.1 coordinate 3,785,465, forward strand.
TCCCCTGCATCTGAGGAAGCCTGCCATAGATGCAGGCAAAACGTCAGGAGATAATGCTTCTGGAACATGGCTATGAAAATACCTCCTGCATATCTTCTTATGTTTTGCTTGGCTCTGAGGAAGCCTGCCATAGATGCAGGCAAAACGTCAGGAGATAATGCTTCTGCAACATGGCTATGAAAATACCTCCTGCATATCTTCTTATGTTTTGCTTGGCTCTGAGGAAGGCTGCCATAGATGCAGGCAAAACGTCAGGAGAGAATGCTTCTGCAACATGGCTATGAAAATACCTCCTGCATATCTTCTTATGTTTTGCTTGGATCTGAGGAAGGCTGCCATAGATGCAAGCAAAACATCAGGAGAGAATGCTTCTGGGACATGGCTATGGCTATGGCCATGTTCCAGAAGCATTCTCTCCTGACGTTTTGCCTGCATCTATGGCAGGCTTCCTCAGATGCAGGCGAAACATGCAGGATGCATTTTCATTCACTGGACCCCCAAATTAAGCACAAACACCCGATACACCCAAATTTGAACACTGGTAGAGGTGGGAAGGGGGCTGATTTCGTCATTTCTGACTGTGAGAGTGGTTCAGCAGTGGAACTCTCTGCTCCACAGCCTTCTATGGAGGCTTTTAAACAGAGACTGGAGGGCCATCTGTTGGGGGTGCTTTGAACGCGATTGTGCTGCTTCTTGGTAAGGGGTTGGACTGGATGGCCCACCAGGTCTCTTCCAACTCTATGATTCTATGATTTGGAAAATGTAGTTGCTGGGATTTATAGTTCACCTACAACCAAAAAACACTCTAGACTCCACCAATGATGGAGTAATGTAAATATCCGATATGCAGGATGTATTTTCATTCACTTTGGCACAAATACCTGATACGTCCAAATTTGAATACTGGTGAGATTGGGAGGGGGTTGATTTTGTCATTTGGGTGCTGTAGTTGCTGTGATTTATAGTTCACCTGCAATCAAAGAACATTCTGGACTCAACCAATGATGGAATTGAACCAAACTTGGCACACAGAACTCCCATGAACAGAAAATACTGGAAGGGTTTGGTGGGCATTGACCTTGAGTTTGGGATTTGTAGTTCACCTACATCCAGAGAGCACTGTGGACTCAAATAATGATGGATCTGGACCAAACTAGGCACAAATCCTCAATAGGTCCAAATGTGGGCACTGGTGGAGTTTGGGGAAATAGACCGTGACATTTGGGAGTTGTAGTTGCTGGAATTTATAGTTAACCTAAAGTCAAAGAGCATTCTGAACTCCATCAACGATGGAACTGAACCAAACTAGGCACACAGAACTCCCATGACCAACAGAAAATACTGGAAGGGTTTGGTAGGCATTGATCTTGAGTTTGGGAATTGTAGTTCACCAACATACCGAGATCACTGTAGACTCAAACAATGAAGGATCTGGACCAAACTTGGCACAAATCCTCAGTAGCACTCAATGTGAGCACTGGTGGCATTTGAGGGAAGGTAGACCTTGACATTTGGGAGTTGTAGTTCACCTATATCCAGGGAGTGCTATGGACTCAAATAATGAAGGATCTGGACCAAACCTGGCACAAATCCTCAATAGGACTAAATGTGAGCACTGGTGGAATTTGAGGGAAAGTAGACCTTGACATTTGGGAGTTGTAGTTTGCCTATATCCAGGGGTGCTGTGGACTCAAATAATGAAGGATCTGGACCAAACTTGACACAAATCCTCAATAGGACCAAATGTGAGCACTGGGGGAATTTGGGGAAAATTGACCGTGACATTTGGGGGTTGTAGTTGCTGGGATTTATAGTTCACCTACAAATCAAAGGGCATTGTGAATCCCACTAATGATAGAATTGGGCCAAACTTCCCACACAGAACCCCCATGACCAAGATAAAATACTGTGTTTTCTGATGGTCTTTGGGGACCCCTCTGACACCCCCTCATGACCCCCCCCAGGGGTCCCGACCCCCAGGTTGAGAAATGACAGTTAAGTACCTTTGTTCTGTTTGGGAAGTTTGGCCCAATTCTATCATTGGTGGCATTCAGAATGCTCTTTGAGTGTAGGTGAACTATAAATCCCAGCAAATTCTGCCGAAGAGAACTCCCAGGATGCCTTAGCGTGGACCCATGGCAGTGATCGTGGCACGCAACTCCATTGAAGCGGTGCCCTCGATAACCTCTAATCCAATTGTCCCGTCCCTTCCGAAAAGGATCTCAAAGCCCATGAGGAAGGGCTCAAAGTCAATAAAGGAAATCTGTGTTTGGAAGAGAGAAACGTTCTTCGTTTGCTGCACATCCCAGTAATTGGTGGCAGGGGAAAAACCCTCGGATCTACAGCTAAAGCCTCCCTTCTCACACTGAGATCTGTCTCTCAGCCTTCATCAATCTGCCCATTCCCAAGACGTTGGGACTACGAAACCCATAACCCCTCACCCAGCATCCATTACAATACAGCGATCTTTCAATTTCATCGATCTGCCCATTCCAAAGATGTTGGCACTACAAAACCCAGAATCCCTCACCCAGCATTCATTACAATACAGGGGTCTTTCAGTCTTCATCAGTCTGCCCCTTCCAAAGTCGTTGGGACTACAAAACCCAGAATCCCTCACCCAGCATCCATTACAATACAGGGATCTTTCAGACTTCATAAACCCCCATAGGTTGGACTGCAAATCTCAGAATCCCCCAACTAGCAGAAACCCAGAATCTCTCGCCTAGCATCCATTAAATACAGGAATATTTCCTTCTTCATCGATCCGCCCTCTTCTCAAGTTGTTGGGACTATAAAACCCAGAGTCCCTAACCCAGCATCCATTACAATACGGAGATATTTCAGCCTTCATCGATCCACCCTCTTCCCAAGATGTTGGGACTACAAAACCCAGAATCCCTCAACCAGCATCCATTACCATACAGGGATCTTTCTGCCTTCATACATTTGCCCCTTCCAAAGAAGTTGGGACTACAAAACCCAGAATCCCTCAACCAGCATCCATTACCATACAGGGATCTTTCTGCCTTCATACATTTGCCCCTTCCAAAGAAGTTGGGACTACAAAACCCAGAATCCCTCACCCAGCATCCATTACCATACAGGTATCTTTCAACCTTCATCGATCTACCCATTCCAAAGATCCTGGGACTCCAAAACCCAGAATTCCTCACCCAGCATCCATTACAATCCAGGGATCTTTCAGTCTTCATCAATCTGCCCATTCCAAAGATGTTGGAACTATAAAACCCAGAATTCCTCACCCAGCATCCATTACTATACAGGGATCTTTCAACCTTCATTGATCTGCCCATTCCAAAGATGTTGGGACTACAAAACCCAGAATTCTCCACCCAATATCCATTATAAGACAGGGATTTTTCAGTCTTCATAAGCCCCCATAGGTTGACTGCAAATCCCAGAATCCCCCAACCAGCAGAAACCCAGAATCCCTCACCCAGCATCCATTACAATACAAGTATCTTCCAGGCTTCATCAATCTGCCCATTCCAAAGATGTTAGGACTACAAAACCCAGAATTCCTCACCCAGCATCCATTAACATACAGTGATCTTTCAGCCTTCATCAATCTGCTCATTCCCAAGACGTTGGGACTACAAAACCCAGAATTCCTCACCCATCATCCATTACAATACAGGGATCTTTCAGCCTTCATCAATCTTCTCATTCCAAATATGTTGAGACTACAAAACCCAGAATTCTTCACCCAATATCCATTATAAGACAGGGATTTTTCAGCCTTCATCAATCTGCCCATTCCAAAGATGTTGGGAATACAAAACCCAGAATCCCTCACCCAGCAACCATTACAATACAGGGATCTTTCAGCCTTCATCAATTTGCCCTGTCCCAAGACGTTGGGACTACAAAACCCAGAATCCCTCACCCAGCATTAATTACAATACAGGGATCTTTCAGACTTCATAAATCCCCATAGGTTGAACTGCAAATCCCAGAATCCCCCACATTTGGAAGCCTACACTACAAGTCCCATCCACCCTGAGTTCGCCCTTGTAAACATAGGACTAGAAATCACCCACACTGTGAGATGGTCAACCGGAGCATAAATATAGTTCCTGGTGAAGTCAATATTCAAGTCCAAGTTCTGTAAATAATTCCCTCCCCGGTCATATCGCTCCTGCATCCCACATTGCTCTTCTCCTCATTATCTCACCTTTATTGCGCCCCAAATCTACCCCATATGCCTCCCACCCCTGGAATAACATATCCCAAAGGTCCCGTGAACCCTCCAAAGCATGGCATTGGAACACAGGCTCGGAAGGGGGACCCTTGAGGACATCTAGTCCAACCCCTTGCCACTGCAGGCACATGCAAGCAGGCAAAAATATTCAAGGATTCTTGCCGCATTTTAAAGTTGACCCAATTTATTATCGAGTGACCTTTCAGGACTATCGGTCGCTTCTGAAAATGATGTTTTCTGGGATTTCACAACACATTATGACTATTTTTGGATTGAGAAGAGCTGTACTCTGACCCTTATAGCTTAGCTTTACAGGATGATTTTGTCATTTGAGTCCCTTTCAGGGTGGGAAGGGCAGCATATAAATGTCATAAATAAATAATAATAAAATTGGGAGTTGTAGTTGCTGGGATTTATAGTTCACCTACAATCAAAGAGCATTCTGAACTCCACCAATGATGGAATTGTGACAAATCTCCCACACAGAACTCCCACGACCAACAGAAAATACTGGAAGGGTTTGGTGGCCATTGACCTTGAGTTTGGGAGTTGTAGTTCACCTACATCCAGAGAGCACTGTGGACTCAAACAATGATGGATCTGGACCAAACTTGGCAAAAATCCTCAATATGCCCAAATGTGAACACTGGTGGAGTTTGGGGAAAATAGACCATGACATTTGGGAGTTGCAGTTACAAGGATTTATAGTTCACCTAGAATCAGAGAGCATGCTGAACCCCACCAAAGACAGAATTGGGGCAAACTTCCCACACAGAACCCTCATGACCAACAGAAAATACTGGAATTGTTTGGTGGGCAGTGACCTTGAGTTTTGGAGTTGTAGTTCACCTATACCCAGAGAGCAGTGTGGACCAAACAAGGATAGATGTGGACCAAACTTGGCCTGAATACTTAATATGTCCCAATATGAACACTGGTGGAGTTTGGGGAAAATAGACCTTGACATTTGAGAGTTGTGGCTGCTGGGATTTATAGTTCACCTAAAGTCAAAGAGCATTCTGAACTCCACCAACGATGGAATAGAACCAAACTAGGCACACAGAACTCTCATGATGAACAGAAAATACTGGAATTGTTTGGTGGGCATTGACCTTGAGTTTTGGAGTTGTAGTTCACCTATATCCAGAGAGCAGTGTGGACCGAAACAAGGATGGATCTGGTCCAAACTTGAAACAAATACTCAACATGCCCCAATGTGAACACTGGTGGAGTTTGGGGAAAACAGACCTTGACATTTGGAAATTGTGTTTGCTGGGATTTATAGTTCACCTACAATCAAAGAGCATTCTGAACCCCACCAATGATAGAATTGAACCAAACTAGGCACACAGAACCCCCATGACCCACAGACAATACTGTGTTTTCTGATAGTCTTTACCTGCAATGGAAGCCGTCTTGGGCCTCGTACCAGGAGGAAAGTTGGATCGCATTGAAATTAGGAATCACAGGAAGAATAAATTTCAATATATAAGTATCATTGCAGCTGGATTTGCCAATTAAATGCAGAAAAGGCAGAAAAGTATCGACCAGAGACGGGAGGAGGGGAGGAAAACAGCCTGCAATTCCCATGAAACCTGAATCATATAACCTAGTGGCTTTTAACCCATCTAGATATTTTGGACTTTAATTCCCAGAACTCCTTGTCCAAGACTGGGACTTCTGGGAAATCATTTGAGGAGTCAAACACGAGTACAACCAATACTGAGGGATGTTAGGACTCATAGTCTAACATAGTCATGGGCCAACTTGGGCCCTCCGGGTGTTTTGGACTCCAACTCCCACCATTCCTACCAGCCTCAGGCCCCTGTCTTTTCCCCTACAGTTGCTTAAGCCTTTGTTTACATTCAGAAGGACAAAACAAGGGACTTCTTTTCTGAATCCCGGATGAGGCCCCATTATGGTTCTCTCGCCTCAGCAGGTTGGACTTGATGACCTCTGGGTGTCTCTACACCAGGAATAGACAAAGTTGGGCCCTCCATGTTTTTTGGACTTTAAAACTGGCTTCTCTGGCTTGAGCCGAAGCCAGGAAATTCCTTCTTTCTTTGGTTTAAAACTGGCTTCTCTAGCTTGAGCCAAGACCAGGAAATTCCCTCCTTCTCTGGTTTGAAACTGACTTCTCTGGCTTGAGCCGAGGCCAGGAAATTCCCTCTTTCTCTGGTTTAAAACTGGCTTCTCTGGCTTGACCCGAGGACAGGAAATTATCTCCTTCTCTGGTTTAAAACTGGCTTCTCTGACTTGAGCCGAGGACAGGAAATTCCCTCCTTCTCTGGTTTGAAACTGGCTTCTCTGGCTTGAGCCAAGGCCAGGAAATTCCCTCTTTCTCTGGTTTAAAACTGGCTTCTCTGGCTTGAGCCGAAACCAGGAAATTCTCTCTTTCTCTGGTTTAAAACTGGCTTCTCTGGCTTGAGCTGAGGACAGGAAATTCCCTCCTTCTCTGGTTTGAAACTGACTTCTCTGGCTTGAGCCGAGGCCAGGAAATTCTCTCCTTCTCTGGTTTAAAACTGGCTTCTCTGGCTTGAGCCGAGGCCAGGAAATTCCCTCCTTCTCTGGTTTGAAACTGACTTCTCTGGCTTGAGCCGAAACCAGGAAATTCTCTCCTTCTCTGGTGTAAAACTGGCTTCTCTGGCTTGAGCCGAGGACAGGAAATTCCCTCCTTCTCTGGTTTGAAACTGACTTCTCTGGCTTGAGCCGAAACCAGGAAATTCTCTCTTTCTCTGGTTTAAAACTGGCTTCTCTGGCTTGAGCTGAGGACAGGAAATTCCCTCCTTCTCTGGTTTGAAACTGACTTCTCTGGCTTGAGCCGAGGCCAGGAAATTCTCTCCTTCTCTGGTTTAAAACTGGCTTCTCTGGCTTGAGCCGAGGCCAGGAAATTCCCTCCTTCTCTAGTTTAAAACTGGCTTCTCTGGTTGAGCCGAGGCCAGGAAATTCCCTCCTTCTCTGGTTTGAAACTGGCTTCTCTGCCTTGAGCAAAGGCCAGGAAATTCCCTCCTTCTCTGGTTTAAAACTGGCTTCTCTGGCTTGAGCCGGGGCCAGGAAATTCCCTCCTTCTCTGGTTTATAACTGGCTTCTCTGGCTTGAGACAAAGCCAGGAAATTCCCTCCTTCTCTGGTTTAAAACTGGCTTCTCTGGCTTGAGCTGAGGACAGGAAATTCCCTCCTTCTCTGGTTTGAAACTGACTTCTCTGGCTTGAGCCGAGGCCAGGAAATTCTCTCCTTCTCCGGTTTAAAACTGGCTTCTCCGGCTTGAGCCGAGGCCAGGAAATTCCCTCCTTCTCTGGCTTAAAACTGGCTTCTCTGGCTTGAGCCGAGGACAGGAAATTCCCTCCTTCTCTGGTTTGAAACTGGCTTCTCTGGCTTGAGCCAAGGCCAGGAAATTCCCTCCTTCTCTGGTTTGAAACTGGCTTCTCTGGCTTTAAAACTGGCTTCTCTGGCTTGAGCTGAAGCCAGGAAATTCCCTCCTTCTCTGGTTTGAAACTGGCTTCTCTGGCTTGAGCCGAGGCCAGGAAATTCCCTCCTTCTCTGGTGTGAAACTGGCTTCTCTGGCTTGAGCTGAAGCCAGGAAATTCCCTCCTTCTCTGGTTTGAAACTGGCTTCTCTGGCTTGAGCCGAGGCCAGGAAATTCCCTCCTTCTCTGGTTTAAAACTGGCTTCTCTGGCTTGAGCCGAGGCCAGGAAATTCCCTCCTTCTCTGGTTTGAAACTGACTTCTCTGGCTTGAGCCGAGGCCAGGAAATTCCCTCCTTCTCTGGTTTAAAACTGGCTTCTCTGGCTTTAAAACCGGCTTCTCTGGCTTGAGCCGAGGCCAGGAAATTCCCTCCTTCTCTGGTTTGAAACTGGGTTCTCTGGCTTGACCCGAGGCCAGGAAATTCCCTCCTTCTCTGGTTTGAAACTGGGTTCTCTGGCTTGACCCGAGGCCAGGAAATTCCCTCCTTCTCTGGTTTGAAACTGGGTTCTCTGGCTTGACCCGAGGCCAGGAAATTCCCTCCTTCTCTGGTTTGAAATGGGCTTCTCTGGCTTTAAAACTGGCTTCTCTGGCTTGAGCCGAGGCCAGGAAATTCCCTCCTTCTCTGGTTTGAAATGGGCTTCTCTGGCTTTAAAACTGGCTTCTCTGGCTTGAGCCGAGGCCAGGAAATTCCCTCCTTCTCTGGTTTAAAACTGGCTTCTCTGGCTTGAGCCGAGGCCAGGAAATTCCCTCCTTCTCTGGTTTAAAACTGGCTTCTCTGGCTTGAGCCAAGGCCAGGAAGTTCCCTCCTTCTCTGGTTTAAAACTGGCTTCTCTGGCTTGAGCCAAGGCCAGGAAATTCCCTCCTTCTCTGATTTAAAACTGGCTTCTCTGGCTTGAGCCGAGGCCAGGAAATTCCCTCCTTCTCTGGTTTAAAACTGGCTTCTCTGGCTTGAGCCGAGGCCAGGAAATTCCCTCCTTCTCTGGTTTGAAACTGACTTCTCTGGCTTGAGCCGAGGCCAGGAAATTCCCTCCTTCTCTGGTTTAAAACTGGCTTCACTGGCTTTAAAACCGGCTTCTCTGGCTTGAGCCGAGGCCAGGAAATTCCCTCCTTCTCTGGTTTGAAACTGGCTTCTCTGGCTTGAGCTGGGGCCAGGAAATTCCCTCCTTCTCTGGTTTGAAACGGGCTTCTCTGGCTTTAAAACTGGCTTCTCTGGCTTGAGCCAAGGCCAGGAAATTCCCTCCTTCTCTGGTTTAAAACTGGCTTCTCTGGCTTGAGCCAAGGCAAGGAAATTCCCTCCTTCTCTGGTTTGAAACTGGCTTCTCTGGCTTGAGCCAAAGCCAGGAAATTCCCTCCTTCTCTGGTTTAAAACTGGCTTCTCTGGCTTTAAAACTGGCTTCTCTGGCTTCAGCCGAGGCCAGGAAATTCCCTCCTTCTCTGCTTTCAAACTGGCTTTAAGCAGCTGAGGGGGAAAAGGAAGGGGCCTGAGGCTGTTAGGAATGGTGGGAGTTGGAGTTCAAAACACCCAGAGGGCCCAAGTTGGCCCAGTCCTGCTATAGAGAAAGCTTCCTTGCACTCTGCACAGGAAACAGAGCCTAACGTTGGTTATGGGCCCAGCACTCAGCTTAAGTAGTTGAGGAGGAAAAGGAAACACTCACAACAACCCACTTACTAGTCCAGCTTTCCTTTCCTACAATAGCCTTGCAGAAGCTACAGAAAAGCAGGACTGGAGTGCTAAAACTCCCTGGGCATGTTGTCGATCTGACCTTATTATTGTTGTTCTTGTTATGATTCATTGTAAACCCACAATTTTCCCAATAATGGGATTCAAGACCACAAACAATACAAATACAAACTCAAAACAAAACCCAAAAGCATTAATATAAACACGGAAGTATGATTTGAAAACAACGAAACTATGTATGAAGTTAAAACATTACATGTTCAA
>NC_090026.1:4160097-4187597 GCF_037176765.1 Anolis sagrei
GGATGGATGGATAGATAGATAGAAAGATAGATAGAACAAAAGATAGATAGATGGATGGATGGATGGATGGATAGATAGATAGATAGATAGATAGATAGATAGATAGACAGATGGTAGAATGCAACTCCAAGGGTCATCCTCTAAAATAGATAGATAGATAGATTTTGTGTGTGTCAGGAGCGACTTGAGAAACTCCAAGTCGTTTCTGGTGTCAGAGAATTGGTCGTCTGCAAGGACGTTGCCCAGCAGACATCCTTATGGGAGTCTTCTTTCATTCCATTACTGGTGGAGTTCAGAATGCTCTTTGATTGTAGGTGAACTATAAATCCCGGCAACTACAACTCCCAAATGACAAAATCAATACCCCCCTAACTCCAACCACACCAGTATTCAAATGTGGGTGTATTGCGTATTTGTGCCAAATTTGGTCCAGTAAATGAAAATACATCCTGCGTATCGGATATTTACATGATGATTCGTAACAGTAGCACAATGACAGTTATGAAGTATCAACGAAAACAATGTTATGGTTGGGGGTCAGCACAACAGGAGGAACTGCATTAAGGGGTCACGATATTAGGAAGGTGGAGAAACACTGGTCTACACTATATAATGAATGCAGTTTGACACCACTTTAACTGTGATGAGCCAATGCTATGGCATCCTGGGAAGTGGTTGTAGTTCTGCAAGGGTCTTTAGCACCTGTCAAAAAGAGTGCTTGGGCTCTAGGCAAACTACAACTCCCGGGATTGCAAAGCAACCAGAAAGTCAAGGGTTTGGGACCCAATGGTAAACGCAGATTGCAAAATGTTCTCCCTCTTTTTTCCTTCTTGCTCCTTCCTTTTTTAAGCCCATTCCTTCCCCCCAAAGAGCCAGCTGGCTCAGCCGGCAGATAAAGACCTTGTAGACAAGGCTTGGGCCAGTTTAATCAGAAATATTTGCAGCGACAATAGGATTAAGGCGGCAGATGCCAGACAAGGAGCGAAGACAGGGAAAGAGCGCAAGGTTTCAAACCAGCAGCATTGGCAACAAGGGCAGATGTCGCCTAGCTGCATCCCATCCTTTAGATGCATTCACAGTAGAGCCATTTTCCATTAAATTACAGGTTGGATTCAGCATTTGGTAGCCAAATATAGTACTCTGGGTACATCTAGAGCCCAGCATGAGCCAACTTGGGCCTTCCAAGTGTTTTGGACTTCAACTCCCACAATTCCTAACAGCCGGTATTATATATATATATATATATATATATATATATATTGGTGTGATATAATATAATATAATATAAATATATCAGTATTATTTATTTATTTATTTACTATACTTGTATAGACAGGGAGCTCTGCCGTGGGCTGGTTCATGAGGGTGACTAAAATGATCAAGGGTCTGGAGAACAAGCCCTATGAGGAGCGGCTTAGGGAACTGGGCATGTTTAGCTTGAAGAAGAGAAGGCTGAGAGGAGATATGATAACCATGTATAAATATGTGAGAGGGAGCCACAGGGAGGAGGGAGCAAGCTTGTTTTCTGCTTCCCTGGAGACTAGGACGCGGAACAATGGCTTCAAACTACAAGAGAGGAGATTCCATCTGAACATGAGGAAGAACTTCCTGACTGTGAGAGCCGTTCAGCAGTGGAACTCTCTGCCCCGGAGTGTGGTGGAGGCTCCTTCTTTGGAAGCTTTTAAGCAGAGGCTGGATGGCCATCTGTCAGGGGTGATTTGAATGCAATATTCCTGCTTCTTGGCAGAATGGGGTTGGACTGGATGGCCCATGAGGTCTCTTCCAACTCTTTGATTCTATGATTCTATGAGTCAGAAGCGACTGAACGAATGAACAACATACTTGTATACCGCCTTTCTCAGCCTTAACGGCAACTCAAGGCGGTTTACAACAAGTCAGTACACATAACCACAAAATACAAATCGAACATTAAAACAGTATAAAACCACAATAGCAGCAATAAAAACAATAAAAACCAACATCATTATCACCAGCGTCTCATAGTTAAATAACGTTGTCCAAGTTCCACTGTCGAGTGATTCCATTTCCTATGTTAGTTACTCTGCATTTTTAAATGTTTGCTCGTATAACAATGTCTTAACTTGTCTCCAAAACGTTAAGAGTGAGGGAGCTGATCTAATCTCCTTAGGGAGGACATTCCATAGCTGAGGGGCCACCACGGAGAAGGCCCTGTCTCTTGTCCCCGCCAAACATGCTTGTGATGAAGGCGGGATCAAGAGCAGGGCCTCCCCAGATGATCTTAAAATCCTAGATGGTTTGTAAGGGGAGATTCGTTTGGACAGGTAAGTTAGGCCAGAACCGTTTAGGGCTTTATAGGCTAAAGCCAGCACTTTGAATTGTGCCTTGTAGCAAACTGGCAGCCAGTGGAGCTGATGCAGCAGAGGAGTTGTACACTCCTTGAGCATCGCTCCTGTTAACAATCTGGCTGCAGTCCATTGGACCATTTGAAGCTTCTGGACAGTCTTCAAAGGCAACCCCATGTACAGCGTGTTGCAGCAGTCTATACGGGATGTAACCACAGCATGGACTACCGTGGCCACGTCAGGCTTCCCAAGGTTTGGGTGCAGCTGGCGCACAAGTTTTAGCTGGGGTTCCAGACTCAGCGATAAATCCAGGATTACACCCAAACTGCGAACCTGCATCTTCAGGGGGAGTGTAACCCCATCCAACACAGGCTGTAACCCTATGCCCTGTTCAGCCAGATAAAATGTATCAGTATATTTTTATGACCACACACACACACACACATATATCATAGAATCATAGAATCAAAGAGTTGGAAGAGACCTCATGGGCCATCCAGTCCAACCCCATTCTGCCAAGAAGCAGGAATATTGCATTCAAATCACCCCTGACAGATAGCCATCCAGCCTCTGTTTAAAAGCTTCCAAAGAAGGAGCCTCCACCACACTCCGGGGCAGAGAGTTCCACTGCTGAATGGCTCTCACAGTCAGGAAGTTCTTCCTCATGTTCAGATGGAATCTCCTCTCTTGTAGTTTAAAGCCATTGTTCCACTGCATCCTAGTCTCCAAGGAAGCAGAAAACAAGCTTGATCCCTCCTCCCTGTGGCTTCCTCTCACATATTTATACATGGCTATCATATCTCCTCTCAGCCTTCTCTTCTTCAGGCTAAACATGCCCAGTTCCCTAAGCCGCTCCTCATAGGGCTTGTTCTCCAGACCCTTGATCATTTTAGTCGCCCTCCTCTGGACACATTCTAGCTTATCAATATCTCTCTTGAATTGTGGTGCCCAGAATTGGACACAATATTCCAGATGTGGTCTAACCAAAGCAGAATAGAGGGGTAGCATTACTTCCTTAGATCTAGACACTATGCTCCTATTGATGCAGGCCAAAATCCCATTGACTTTTTTTGCCACCACATCACATTGTTGGCTCATGTTTAACTTGTTGTCCACGAGGACTCCAAGATCTTTTTCACACGTACTGCTCTCGAGCCAGGCATTGTCCCCCATTCTGTATCTTTGCATTTCGTTTTTTCTGCCAAAGTGGAGTATCTTGCATTTGTCACTGTTGAACTTCATTTTGTTAGTTTTGGCCCATCTCTCTAATCTGTCAAGATCGTTTTGAATTCTGCTCGTGTCCTCTGGAGTATTGGCTCTCCCTCCCAATTTGGTGTCGTCTGCAAACTTGATGATCATGCCTTCTAGCCCTTCATCTAAGTCGTTAATAAAGATGTTGAACAGGACTGGGCCCAGGACCGAACCCTGCGGCACTCCATATATATATATAACGGTAAATGACCAGCACCAAAAGATATACGAACATCAGAATAGGAACGTATACATTTAGGTATTAAGCCATGACGATATACAGACCTGATATGGACATAACTAAAGTAGTTATTGATCGGGACAGAAAGCTATTGGTAATCAATACAACCCAAGGCTAGGAAGCTGGGTGCATGAGTGGGCTTCCAAAGAAGCATCTCAAAAGGGAGTGGCAAAATAGGTTGGGTAACCCATCAGGCTTGGGCCTGCAGAGGGCATTGTGCACCAGTTCGATAAACCTTTCCTGCCTTTGGAATGAAATGCTGGAAGCTATAGAGCAGGCCTGGGCAAACTTGGGTCCTCCAAGTGTTTTGGATTTCAACTCCTGGTAGGCTGTTAGGAATTGTGGGAGTTGTAGTCCAAAACACCTGTAGGGCCGAAGTTTGCCCAGATCTGCTCTAGAGGTAAGCATGAACTATGGTTCTCGGATCTACACACACTGTATACATAATACATGAATCCCAAAGCAAAGTTGTCTATTGAAGTGCAATATATTTTTGGACACTAGGGGGCCCTATAGCACAGGGCTTGTTTATCACAGAGAGCAGAGGATAGAGAGGTGCAGTATTCCTGGGGAAACAGCTCCCCCTAGTGGCCAGGAGTGCAAATGGGCTCCCATGCTTTTTAAGTGCTGAAGTTGGGAATCATAGAATCATAGAATCAAAGAGTTGGAAGAGACCTCATGGGCCATCCAGTCCAACCCCCTGCCAAGAAGCAGGAATATTGCATTCTATAGCTTTAAAGTAAACCATGAAGAAACTGAACTAGTTTGAGATTTTTCCATCCCTTAACTCAATTGTTAAATAATAAAATTATTATTATTATTATTATTAGTAGTAGTAGTAGTAGTATATTTATCTCCTTAATCAGAATGGAAGCTGCAGTCAAGAAACAAAGAAGACAAGAACCTGGAAAGTCAGCTATGCAAGAACCAGATAAGACTATAGAATGATACAGTTGGAAGGGACCTCTAAGCATCATCCAGACCAACCTCAATCTGCCAGGTAAAAAGGTAGGTAGTCCCCTGACATTAAGTCCAGTCATGTCTGACTCTGGGGTGTGGTGCTCATCTCCATTTCTAAGCCAAAGAGCCAGCGTTGTCCGTAGACACCTCCAAGGTCATGTGGCCGGCATGACTGCATGGAGCGCCGTTACCTTCCCGCCGGAGCGGTACCTATTGATCTACTCACATTTGCATGTTTTCGAACTGCTAGGTTGGCAGAAGCTAGGGCTGACAGCGGAAGCTCACGTCGCTCCCTGGAATCGAACCTGCGACCTTTCGATCAACAAGCTCAGCAGCTCAGTGCTTTAACTCACTGCACCACCAGGTAGGAAGACACAAATCAAAACATTTTTGACAGATGGCCATTCAGCCCCTCAAGTTTAATATATATATATATATATATATATATATATATATATATATCACTGGATATGAAAGTTATTATGGTCCATACCATCATATTTCCTTTTTATATGGATGATTCTGAAAGCTGGATGATGAGAAAAGTGAATAGGAAGAAAATCAATGCCTTTGAAATGTGGTGCTAAAGGGGAGTGGTGCGGGCCAACAAATGGGTTCAAATCAAGTCTGGACTGCCCCTAGAAGCAAGTTGGGCCTGTTATGAATGTATTATGACTCACTAGAAAAAGAGAATAGTGCTGGGAAAGGTAGACGACAGGAAGAAAACAGAATACCAGGTTAGGGCTGGAAAGACTGATCCAAAGAAGGGCTGTGAATGATGGGGCAGCTTGGAGATCTCTTCTTCTTAGGATTGCCATATACGAGGAAGCCATGGGCTTCCTGAATCTGCAGGACTTGAGGAGGGCTGAGGATGATGGGGTGACTTGGGGGGGGGGTTCCTTGATGGGGTCTGTTGTAGCACAGCAAGTGTCAGGGGATTTCTCAGAGGATGAAAGGGGTGATGGGTTTCAAATTGAGATGTCTTTGAGCGATCGGAGAGAATTGCAGGCAGATGAGGCTGATGTTTTGGCTTTCTGTGCTCATTCCCAGGCAATGGGAAAGTGAAAGTCCTTGGGCAGGTGATGAGTTTTCCCAGGAAACTAGATTAGGCCTGAGAATGGAGGGAGTGAAAAACAGTCTGAGTGATCAGAGTGAATTGCAGGCAGATGAGGCCGATGTTTTGACTTCCAGTGCTCGTTCCCAGGCAACAAGTGAAAGTGAGAGTCCTTGGGCAGGTGGGGAGTTTTCCCGGGAAATTAGATTAGGCCTGAGAATGGAGGGAGTGAGAAACAGGCAAACTAGATATTTTCACAGAATCCGTGAGAAGACCTTGAAGTCTGATCTGGCCATGGTGGTACACGCCTTAGTTACATCTTGAATGGATTATTGCAATGCACTCTATGTGGGGCTGTTTATGAAGATGGTTTGGAAACTGCAATTAGTGGAGAGAGCAGCAGCGAGGTTTCTAACGCAAGCTGACTACAGGGAGCACACCACTCCCCTGTTCAAGTGGCTCCACTGGCTGCCTGTGAGTTTCCAGGCCCAATTCAAAGTGCAGGTCATTACCTATAAAGCCCTTTAGGGTTTGGGTCCAGCCTATTTGCATGACCATGTCTCCCCCTATGACAAACTACAAGAGAGGAGATTCCATCTGAACATGAGGAAGAACTTCCTGACTGTGAGAGCCGTTCAGCAGTGGAACTCTCTGCCCTGGAGTGTGGTGGAGTCTCCTTCTTTGGAAGCTTTTAAACAGAGGCTGGATGGCCATCTGTCAGGGGTGATTTGAATGCAATATTCCTGCTTCTTGGCAGGGGGTTTGACTGGATGGCCCAGGAGGTCTCTTCCAACTCTTTGATTCTATGATTCTATGACCCTGCTCGTGTCTTAAGGTCCTCCAGGGAGGCCCTTCTCACGGTTCCACCACCCTCACAAGTGTGGTTGGTGGGAATGTGGAAAAGGGTCTTCTTGGTGGTAGTCCCCTGGCTCTGGAATGCCCTTCCCAAAGAATTTGGACAGGCCCCCTCTCTAGACATCTTCAGGAAGTGATTAAAAACATGGACATAGAAGCAGGCATTCAGAAATGGTCAATTATAATTCTACTGTGATGGTGGTGAATAGCGGCTGCATCAATGCCAACTGGCTTGAACTGGTTTTGCCTCTGGTGGTCAATATGTTTAAATCCAGCAAAAAAAATCCCATTATTTTCTATTGTGCTATTGCTATGTCAGTCTGATAGGTTTTTGATATTGTCATTATGTATTATGTTTTTATTTTTACTTTGGTTTTTGTATTGTGGCTTATTTCCTGTTAAGGGCCCCCTAGTGGTGCAGCAGGTTAAACCACTGAGCTGCTGAACTTGCTGGTTGAAAAGTTGGTGGTTCGAAACCAAGGAGCAAGGTGAGCTCCTGATGTTAGGCTCAGCTTCTGCCAACCTAGCAGTTCAAAAACATGCAAATGTAAATAGATCAATAGGTACTGCTTGTGTGGGAATGTAACAGCACTCCATGCAGTCATGCTGGCCGCATGACCTAGGAGGCGTCTATGGACAATGCCGGCTCTTCAGCCTTGAAATGGAGATAAGCACCACTCTTCAGTTGGACTCAACTAGACTTAATGTCAAGGGAAAACTTTACCTTATTTTCTGTTAGGTTTTGATATTATAATTTAAGATCATGTTGTATTCCTGTGTTTTGCACTGTGTTTTGACTCTTTGTAAGCCACCCTGAATCTTGTTTGGAGAGTGGGTGGAATATACATAAACTTATTATTATTATTATTCACCATTCATGGATTCAGCAACCCTTTGAAGGCAACCATAATAAGGCAGATGGAAATGGGTTTGATGGCCCTGATATAGAGGGGTGGACATGTACATGCAATGGAAATTTCCTCTGACATTTCTCCATTAGTTTCTCTGGAGAAGCTCTCCAAAAATGGTTTTGCAACAGAGAGACTCTGCACCAAGGGCTCAGGGTCCATCTTAGTCCATTGAAAAAAACTGATGGTCATCCATAAATTGTAGGAGGAAGGTTATTTATTTATTTATTTACTTTACTTCTATACCGCTGTTCTCGGCCCGAAGGCGACTCACAGCGGTTAATAAAGTCTTGTTCAGAAAGAGTTGGAAGAGACCCCAAAGGACATCCAACCCAACCCCTTTTTCCCAGGCAGGGAAAACACAATCAAAGCAAACCCGAGAGATGGCCATCCAGTCTCTGATTAAAAGCCTCCAAAGAAGGATCCTTTTACAGTATTTCATTCATTGGGTCAAAGCATGAATCAGTTCAGCACCATGGACAGTGCTTTTTAAAGCTGCTAAAGCAGGCCTATTTCTGCTTCATTGACTATTCTAAAGCCTTTGACTGTGGATCATAATAAATTGTGGCACGTTTTTGGTGGGATGGGCATCCCAAGCCCCCTTCCCTCTCTCCTGAGGAATCTGTACAAGGACCAAGGAGCAACAGTCAGAACTGACCACGGAACAGGAGACGGGTTCAAGATTGGGAAAGGCGTCCGGCAAGGCTGCATCCTCTCACCCAACCTTTTGAACTTGTATGCAGAACACATCATGCGAGGATGTGCGGGGCTTGATGAGTGCAAAGCTGGGGTGAATATTGCTGGAAGAAACATTAACAACCTCAGATATGCAGATGACACCACTCTGATGGCCGAAAGCGAGGAGGAGCTGAGGAGCCTTCTCATCAAGGTGAAAGAAGAAAGCGCAAAAGCCGGGTTGCAGCTAAACATCAAAAAAACCAAGATTATGGCAACAAGAATGATTGACAACTGGGAAATGGAGGGAGAAATTGTGGAGGCCGTGACAGACTTTGTATTTCTAGGCGCAAAGATGACTGCAGATGCAGACTGTGGCCAGGAAATCAGGAGACGCTTCCTTCTTGGGAGGAGAGCAATGTCCAGTCTCGATAAAATAGTCAAGAGTAGAGACATCAGACTGGCAACCAAGATCCATTGCCTAGTCAAAGCCATGGTCTTCCCTGTAGTCACCTACGGATGTGAGAACTGGACTGTAGGGAAGGCTGAGCGAAGGAAGAGAGAGGCTTTTGAGTTGTGGTGCTGGAGGAAAGTTCTGAGAGTGCCTTGGACTGCGAGAAGATCCAACCAGTCCATCCTCCAGGAAATAAAGCCCGACTGCTCACTGGAGGGAAGGAGACTAGAGACAAAGCGGAAGTACTTTGGCCACATCATGAGGAGACAGCAAAGCCTAGAGAAGGGAATGATGCTGGGGAAAGGGGAAGGCAAAAGGAAGAGGGGCCGACCAAGGGCAAGATGGATGGATGGCATCCTTGAAGTGACTGGACTGACCTGAGCTGGGGGTGGTGACAGCCGACAGGGAGCTCTGGCGTGGGCTGATCCATGAGGTCACGAAGAGTCGGAGACGACTGAACGAATGAACAACAACAACAAAGCAGGCCTGGGCAAACTTGGGCTCTCTCTCCAGGTGTTTTGGACTCCAACTTCCACAATTCCTAACAGCCTCAGACCCTTTCTTTATCCCCATCAGATGCTTAAGTGGAAAAGAAAAGGGAAAAGGAAGGGGCCTGAGGCTGTTAGGAATTTTGGGCCCAAGTTTGCCTGAGCTAAAGCATGAGATGTGTTTTAATAGTATGCCTGACTCTGCAGAAAAATCACAAATACTTGTTTTGCACTGAAAACAGCATTTTCTGTGCAGGAAATAATATTAATAAGAATAACTGTAATTTATAATAAATAAAAATAAAAATAATAATAATAAATGTTACCCCCCTCCCCCAAAAAATCAGCAGTTTGAATCCGGGGAGCAGTGGGTGACCCCCCACTGCTAGGCCCAGCTTCTGCCAACCTAGCAGTTCAAAAACATGCAAATCTGAGTAGATCAATAGGTACTGCTCCGGCGGGAAGGTAACGGTGCTCCATGAAGTCATGCCAGTCACATGACATTGGAGGAGTCTACGGACAACACCGGTTCTTCTGCTTAGAAATGGAGATGAGCACACACACACACCCCAGAGTCGGACACAAATGGACTTAATGTCAAGGGGAAACCTTTACTTTTACCTTAATAATAATTGTATTTGTTACCAACCACTTCTTCTGCATAGGAATATCATTATTGGGTTGTTGTAAGTTTTTGGGCTGTATGGTTATGTCCCAGAAGCATTCTTTCCTGACATTTTGCATGCATCTATGGCAGGCATCCTCAAAGGTTGTCAGGTCTGTTGGAAACTAGGAAAATTGGGTTTATATATCGGTGGAATGATGTCCAGAGTGGGAGAAAGAACTCTTGCTCCAACAGACAAGAGTTCTTTCTCCCACCCTGGACATCATTCCACTGATATATAAACCCAATTTTCCTAGTTTCCAACAAACCTCACAACCTCTGAGGATACTTGCCATAGATGCAGAAGAAACGTCAGGAGAGAATGCCACTAGAACATGGCCATATAGCCCGAAAAAACCTACAACAACCCTGTGATTCTGGCCATGAAAGCCTTCAACAATACAGGAAAAACTCAGTCGTTATCAGGACCTCAAAATCGAACAGCAAAGGCTCTGGCATAAACCAGTACAGGTGGTCCTAGTGGTCATCGGCACACTGGCATTTGGAAACAAGAAACATGGACAAAATCACGATCTGTCAACTGCAAAAGGCCACCTGACTTGGATCTGCGCGCATCATTCGGAAATACATCACACAGTCCTAGACGCTTGGGAAGGGTTCGACTTGTGATTTTGGGATACGAAATCCAACATATATATCTCGTTTGTTGTGACATAGAATCATAGAGATGCAAAGTAACTAAAAGAATGCTTAGAGCAGGCATGGGCCAACTTTGGCCCTCCAGGTGTTTTGGACTTCAACTCCCACAATTCCTAACAGCCTACCGGCTGTTAGGAATTGTGGGAGTTGAAGTCCAAAACACCTGGAGGGCCAAAGTTGGCCCATACATGGCCTAGAGAGTAATGCTTCTTTATAAGAAGAGTGATGATTCCCTAGGAGACCAAGGGATTCGGTGGAATCGGCGTGAGACGTCATCGTCTGGCCACGGCCCGGTCCGTGCCGAAGCAGCCAGGTTAATCCCGATTGTCCTTGTCAGAGGATTTGGGGATTAAGGCAAGGTTGGAAGGAAGAACGAACGAATGAACGAACGAATGTATCAAGCACCCAAAGATGCACGAACCTGGGAATATACAGGCTGTCCCCAAGTTACATACAAAACTGTCTCTGTCGGTTGGATGTGTATGTAAGTCGGGACAAAAGAAGTGCATTCGAAACAATTCTGTTGCAATTTGCAAATGCAGAAATCCTCGAAATTTTTCCGATATGCAATGCCTTTTTATTGGAAAGATGGGAAAATTTCCACCCACGATTTATGGATCACAACAAGGATGGATCAATGGACTGATATAATCCCTATGACAGAGTTAGCGACAAGAATAATAGGATTCCCAATGAGTTCCTGAAAAGTTAATCGACCAGAAGTAAGAATACACAAGACAAAAAAAAAGATAGATGTTTGGATTGTGAAAGTGACAGTAATTGAAAGGCAGGAGGGTGAGAATGATAGGACTTTGTATTTTAACTTCCTTAACTTTCCTATCTTCAATGTTTCTGTATACTTTTCTATTCTTCTGTTTTAGTTTGGTTTGAAAATGTGTGATTTTAATTCAATAATAATAATAATAATAATAATAATTATTATTATTTCTAAAATTAGAACAGCACAACAACAGAGAGGAAACAAACAAAGACATCTAATCACCTCTCAACAAAAGATTGCTCCAGGCTCTGCCAGGCCTTCAAATGCTAATCAATGCGATCAGTTGGAACATTCACACCTAGCTCCAACAGACAAGAGTCCTTTGTCCCACCCTGGTCATTCCACAAATATATAAATGCATTTTTCTAGTTCCAACAGACGTCACTACCTCTGAGGATGCTTGCCATAGATGCAGGCGAAACGTCAGGAGAGAATGCCTCTAGAACATGGCCATATAGCCCGAAAAATTCTACAACAACACAGTGATTCCGGCCATGAAAGTCTTCGACAATACAATAATAATAAAGCTGACATGGTATGAAGATTTAAAAATCGAACTGCAAAGAATCTGGAAAAAGCCAGCCAAGGTGGTCTCAGTGGTGATCGGCACACTGGGTGCAGTGCCTCAATACCCTGGCTTGCACTTAAACACAATCGGCACTGAAAAAATTACCACCTGCCAGCTGCAAAAGGCCACCCTACTCAGATCTGAATGCATTACTCGTCGATACATGACACAGTCCTAGACGCTTGGGAAGTGTCCGACATGTGACCCAATACAAAAGCCAGCAGAGAGACCTTGTTTGCTGTGTACTCATCTTGTTGTATTTCAAATAATAATAATTGAAAAGTTGACACGATATGAGGATTTAAAGATTGAACTGCAAAGACTGGCACAAGCCAGTCAAGGTGGTCCCAGTGGTGATTGGCACACTGGGTGCAGTGCCTAAAGACCTTGGCCTGCACTTAAAAACAATCAGCACTGACAATAGTATCATCTGTCAGCTGCAAAAGGCCACCTTACTGGGATATGCACGCATCATTCAGCAATACATCATATCGCCCTAGACATTTGGGAAGTGTCCGATAATTCTGCATAGAATTATTATTATTATTATTATTATTATTATTATTATTATGGACTAATCTTGTTATGTATCAAATAATAATAATAATAATACTATTAATACTACTACTAATGATAATAATTGTAGTTTCTACCCACCTCTCATTACATTATTATTATTATTATTATTATTATTATTATTATGTATTTGCTACTCGCCTCTCCTTCTGCATAGAATTATTATTATTATTATTATTATTATTATTATGGACTAATCTTGTTATGTATCAAATAATATTATGTTTGCTGTGGACTAATCTTGTTGTGTATCAAATACTGCTACTACTACTACTACTAATGATAATAATTGTAATTTCTATCCACCTCTCATTACATTATTATTATTATTATTATGTATTTGCTACTCGCCTCTCCTTCTGCATAGAATTATTATTATTATTGTTATTATTATTATGGACTAATCTGATTATGTATCAAATAATATTATGGTTGCTGTGGACTAATCTTGTTATTTATCAAATAATAATAATAATGATGATGATGATGATAATAATGTGCAGTTTCTACCCACCTCTCATTTTATTATTATTATTATTATTAGTAGTAGTAGTAGTAGTAGTAGTATTATTAGTATTATTTGCTACTCACCTCTCCTTCTGCATAGAATTATTATTATTATTATTATTATTATGGACTAATCTTGTTATGTATCAAATAATACTAATACTAATACTAATGATAATAATGTGCAGTTTCTACCTACCTCTCATTATATTATTATTATTATTATTATTATTATTATTATTATTATTATGTATTTGCTACTCGCCTCTCCTTCTGCATAGAATTATTATTATTATTAGCCTCTTTTCTTTTCCTTTTTAACATCATAAAAACTTTTGTTGTATCTAACGATCACAAAAGAAGACAATAATACGAGATATTTGAAATCCCAATTTTATATCAATTATTGTACTGTATTAATAAAAATTATATTTCTTGCACTCTGTAATCTGTTCCAAAAAAGTATGCATTGCAGTTGCTGTCTGCTTTGAATTCCTTCTTCAAAAGGTTTGACACCACTTTCACTGCCCTGGATCAATGCTATGGAGTCCTGGGAGCTGTAGTTTTGCAAGGTCTTGAGCAGGAAGGGGCAAACTTGGGCCTTCCCTGTAGGAGTTTTGCACTCCAACTCCCATCATTCCTAACAGCCTCAGGCCCATTCCTTTTCCCCCTCAGCCGCTTAAGCGGCTGCGGGGGAAAAGGAAAGGGCCTGAGGCTGTTAGGAATGATGGGAGTTGGAGTGCAAAACACCTGGAGGGAGGGCCCAAGTTGGCCCATGCACCCAATCGAGACCCAAAGCACCTAACATTGAAATACATATGTCAACACCAATAGCCTGGTGTATACACACACAAATCATGCACGGTAGAACATCCAGAGCCTAGGGGAATGGCTTTGTTTTGGCTTTGTTTTGGTACTATCCCTCCCATAATCCCCTATCCTTGAGGATTCTGAGAGTTGTAGCCCAAAAAGAAAACCCTTTCCCCAAGTCAATAAGGACGACCCATGGATCGTCGTATTAACACAAACAATATACAACTCTATGGACTATTATCCACCACCATCCATCCGTTTCCAAAACTCATGAGGACTAGCAACTTGAACGGCAAAAGCAACCCAATCTCATTCCATTTTGTCAAAGTGTTAGGAACCTGGAAACTAAATGCCTGATCCTTCCCCGCAAACCAGGCACTTTATAGGCCATTATCCTCCTCTTCCATCCATCCCCCTCAATGGGGAGAAAATGGGCCTTTCTTTCCCTATTAGAAAATAAATAAAACCATTGAAAGCAACTAACTAATGGGATGAATCACTCCTTGGGTCTATGGGCGCCCTCATAGGCAGCGAAATAACAATGCGCGGCTTGTGAATGAGTCGGAATTAATAATACATCGCGTCTTATTAACGCAGTGGGTTGGACAAGGATTTCCAGCATTCCTCTGCCGTATCTGCTGTCATGGCCTTAAGGTCTGTCCGTACTATGGAATTAATGCAGTTTGACACCACTTTAAGCGGCTTTTGTGCAATGCTATTGAATTTCTGGGAATACCGGGAGCCAGCAGAGGCTTGAGACCTTGTGAAACTACAAATCACAGCATTCCACTGTCTTTGAGGCACGGAAGTTAAAGCAGTATCAAACTGTATCCACTGTCATGGCCTTAAGGTCTGTCCGTACTATGGAATTAATGCAGTTTAAGCAGCTTTGGCACAATGCTATTGAATTTTGGGGAATGCTGAGAACCAGCAGAGCCTTGAGACCTTGTGAAACTACAAATCACGGAATCCGCTGTCTTTGAGGCGCGGAAGTTAAAGCGGTATCAAACTATATCCACTGTCATAGCATTAAGGTCTGTCCGTACGATGGAATTAATACAGTTTAAGCAGCTTTGGTGTAATGCTATTGCATTTCTGGGAATGCTGGGAGCCAGTAGAGGCTTGAGAACTTGTGAAACTACAAATCACAGCATTCCACTGTCTTTGAGGCATGGAAGTTAAAGCGGTATCAAACTGTATCTGCTGTCATGGCGTTAAGGTCTGTCCGTACTAGGGAATTAATGCAGTTTAAGCAGCTTTGGTGCAATGCTATTGAATTTCTGGGAATGCTGGGAGCCAGCAGAAGCTTGAGACCTTGTGAAATTATAAATCACGGCATTCCACTGTCTTTGAGGCATGGAAGTTAAAGCGGTATCAAACTGTATCCGCTGTCGTGGCGTTAAGGTCGTTCCGTACTACGGAATTAATGCAGTTTAAGCAGCTTTGATGCAATGCTATTGAATTTCTGGGAATGCTGGGAGCCAGCAGAGGCTAGAGACCTTGTGAAACTACAAATCACGGCATTCCACTTTCTTTGAGGCACAGAAGTTAAAGCAGTATCAAACTGTATCCACTGTCATAGCATTAAGGTCTGTCCGTACGATGGAATTAATACAGTTTAAGCAGCTTTGGTGCAATGCTATTGAATTTCTGGGAATGCTGGGAGCTAGCAGAGGCTTGAGACCTTGTAAAACTGCAAATCACGGCATTCCACTTTCTTTGAGGTTGCTGTCATGACCTTAAGGTCTGTCATTACTATGGAATTAAAGCAGTTTGACACCACTTTAAGCAGCTTTGGTGCAATGCTATTGAATTTCTGGAGCCAGCAGAGGCTTGAGACCTTGGGAAACTACAACTCACAGCATTCTACAGTCTTTGAGGCATGGAAGTTAAAGTGGTATCAAACTGCATCCACTGACATGGCCTTAAGGTCTGTCCGTACTATGCCTTGAGACCTTGTGAAACTACAAATCACGCCATTCCACAGTCTTTGAGGCATGGAAGTTAAAGCGGTATCAAACTGTATCCGCTGACATTGCCTTAAGATCTGTCCATACTACGAACTTAATGCAGTTTTACACCACTTCAAGCGGCTTTGGTGCAATGCTATTGAATTTCTGGGAATGCTGGGAGCCAGCAGAGGCTTGAGACCTTGTGAAACTACAAATCACGGCATTTCACAGTCTTTGAAGCACGGAAGTTAAAGCGGTATCAAACTGTATCTGCTGACATGGCCTTAAGATCTGTCCATACTACAAAATTAATGCCATTTGACACCACTTGAAGCGGCCTTGGTGCAATGCTATTGAATTTCTGGGAATACCAGGAGCCAGCAGAGGTTTGAGACCTTGTGAAACTACAAGTCACGGCATTCCACTGTCTTTGAAGCACTGGAGTTAAAGTGGTATCAAACTGCATTAATTTTACAGTGCAGATGTACCTTAAGCCCTTTATAGAGATGGCATGGAGGAGAGAATGAAGATGGGCCTACACTAAAGCATTTCTCCGCCATATCCGCTGTCATGGCCTTAAGGTCTGTCCGTACTATAGAATTAATATAGTTTGACCCCACTTTAAGCAGCTTTGGTGCAATGCAATTGAATTTCTGGGAATGCTGGGAGCCAGCAGTGGCTTGAGACCTTGGGAAACTACAACTCACAGGATTTCACTCTCTTTGAGGCACTGAAGTTAAACCGGTATCAAACTGCATTAATTCTACAGTGTAGATGTACCTTAAGTCCTTTATACAGATGGCATGGAGGAGAGAATGAAGATGGGCCCACACAACAGAGTTATTGGAGTTTTGTCCCACTTCAAATGCTACAGGATGCTGGGATTTGGAGTTCCCAAAGTCATAGAATCATAGAATCAAAGAGTTGGAAGAGACCTCCTGGGCCATCCAGTCCAACCTCATTCTGCCAAGAAACAGGAATATTCCATTCAAATCACCCCTGACAGATGGCCATCCAGCCTCTGTTTAAAAGCTTCCAAAGAAGGAGCCTCCGCCACACTCCGGGGCAGAGAGTTCCACTGCTGAACGGCTCTCACAGTCAGGAAGTTCTTCCTCAAGTCCACTGCATCTGAGATCTCTCAAAACTACAGATCCCAGATTTCCAGAAGATGGACAAGTATTAAAGGGTGGGTCTACAAATATTTCAACCATATAGGGTTTGCCCCATTGTGAGTCCAATTGACAGTAGGCCTGTAATCAATGCGATTTGCACAATTCGACAGATTATTATTTCAGTCATTATTATTTATGTAATAGCATTATCATTTCACAATAGGATTAAGCAACGACATGCAAGCCCGGATATAATTTCCGCAGCCTTCCTTGGTCAGACGCAAAGAGAGACTCGGAGGGTTTTGTCTCTTATGGGGTTTGCGCCATGCTGGGAATCCTATTACCATCTAGTCTGCAAGGGGCCTAATCAATGGGATTTGCACCAATCGATCGATTGTTTCAATCACCATTATTATGATTTCACAAGAGGATGAAGCCATGACTTTTCAGAGCAAAATATCTTTCCGGCAGCCTTCCTTGCTCAGAGACACAGGGGGAATCAAAGGGTCTAATCAATGGGATTTGCACCATCGTCGATTGATTATTGCAATCGGGATCTTTTAGTTCCAAGATAAGACTGTTATTCTGCAATAGGACGAAGCAATGACATTCAAGCCACAATCTTTCCTGATACGTTTCTTTAGTGGGACGCAAAGAAGGAATCAGATCCATACACCAATGGAAAAGAGGAGAGTTCACCGCTCTGGGTTTTAGTCCGAACTTTAAGTGAACGCTCCAAGGGATTGAAACTATGGGGAAATTGAGCACGCAAACGCAGTTTCTCCCCGGAGGACAATGATGGAGAAATAGCATATTAGGGTGCCAAATATAGTATTTTGGGGGTGTTTTTCTTAGTTTTGGGGTCTCCAATAACATATTTTGAGGGAGCAATAGCCAAATAAAAGGAATATCCTTGGATGGGACAAGAGTTGCTTCGATGGAGGCCATTAAGGAAAAGAAACGTCAATCTATAGGAAATTGAAATAGAGTTTTGGGGGGGCATGTACCCCAAAAGGGAGAAAACACCAACTCTGGGTAGTTTGTCGGGGGGGGGGGGGAGCATAATAAGACTCATAGTATAGTTCAAGATAGCATTTGGGTAGACCACTGACCAAAACTTTGGGGTGTCATGACACCAGGATCACTTTCTAGCATTTGGGAAGACCACTGACCAAAACATTGGGGTGTCATGACATCAGGATCACTTTCTAGCATTTGGGAAGACCACTGGCCAAAACATTGGGGTGTCATGACATCAGGATCACTTTCTAGCATTTGGGAAGACCATTGATCAAAACATTGGGGTGTCATGACATCAGGATCACTTTCTAGCATTTGGGAAGACCACTGACCAAAACATTGGGGTGTCATGACATCAGGATCACTTTCTAGCATTTGGGAAGACCACTGACCAAAACATTGGGGTGTCATGACATCAGGATCACTTTCTAGCAATGGGGAGGCCACTGACCAAAACATTGGGGTGTCATGACATCAGGATCACTTTCTAGCATTTGGGAAGACCATTGATCAAAACATTGGGGTGTCATGACATCAGGATCACTTTCTAGCATTTGGGAAGACCACTGACCAAAACATTGGGGTGTCATGACATCAGGATCACTTTCTAGCAATGGGGAGGCCACTGACCAAAACATTGGGGTGTCATGACATCAGGATCACTTTCTAGCATTTGGGAAGGCCACTGACCAAAACTTAGGGGTGTCATGACATCAGGATCACTTTCTAGCATTTGGGAAGACCACTGACCAAAACATTGGGGTGTCATGACATCAGGATCACTTTCTAGCATTTGGGAAGACCGCTGACCAAAACATTGGGGTGTCATGACATCAGGATCACTTTCTAGCATTTGGGAAGACCACTGACCAAAACATTGGGGTGTCATGACATCAGGATCACTTTCTAGCAATGGGGAGGCCACTGACCAAAACATTGGGGTGTCATGACATCAGGATCACTTTCTAGCATTTGGGAAGGCCACTGACCAAAACTTAGGGGTGTCATGACATCAGGATCACTTTCTAGCATTTGGGAAGACCACTGACCAAAACATTGGGGTGTCATGACATCAGGATCACTTTCTAGCATTTGGGAAGACCGCTGACCAAAACATTGGGGTGTCATGACATCAGGATCACTTTCTATTGGTTTGGGGGAGCAATATTTACCTACGGCATGCTTCTTTATGGGGCTGTCACCACTCTAAGGTCAATGTTTCCAAATGGGGGCCGAAAGTAGGAAATGAGTTGGGGGGGGGGGGGGAATAGAGAAAAGTCTGCACTTAGAAGACCCAAACCTTCCCCCCTTTTACCCCCAAAAAGTGAGGTCAAAACAGCCCTCGTATATAGATCACAGAGAGGTATAGATATAGGAACAAATACTGAAGGATATAAGTATAGCTGTAGGAATAAATCCATTTTGCAATTGGCAAAGGGAATGCAAGGGTTGCTTTTGTTGTCATAGCCTTAAGCCACCTTCTACATCATATATTCTATCTATCCATCAATCAATCATTGATCTATCATCTATCTAGCTATCATCTATCTATCATCTATGTAGCTATTATCTATCTATCTATCTATCTATCTATCTATCTATCTATCCATCCATCCATCTATCTGTATCTATGTCTGTCTGTCAGTCTACCTACCTACCTACCTATCCATCCATCCATCCATCTATTTGTATCTATGTCTGTCTGTCAGTTTATCTACCTACCTACCTACCTACCTACCTATCCATCCATCCATCTATCTATCTATCTGTATCTATGTCTGTCTGTCAGTCTATCTACCTACCTACCTACCTACCTACCCATCCATCCATCCATCCATCCATCTATTTGTATCTATGTCTGTCTGTCAGTTTATCTACCTACCTACCTATCTATCCATCCATCCATCTATCTGTATCTATGTCTGTCTGTCAGTCTATCTACCTACCTACCCATCCATCCATCCATCTATTTGTATCTATGTCTGTCTGTCAGTTTATCTACCTACCTACCTACCTACCTACCTATCTATCCATCCATCCATCTATCTGTATCTATGTCTGTCTGTCAGTCTATCTACCTACCTACCCATCCATCCATCCATCCATCCATCCATCCATCCATCTATTTGTATCTATGTCTGTCTGTCAGTTTATCTACCTACCTACCTACCTACCTACCTATCTTTCTATCTATCTATCTATCTATCTATCTATCTATCTATCATCTATCTATCATCAATCCAGCTATCATCTATCTATCTATCTATCTATCTATCTATCTATCATCCATCTATCATTTATGTAGCTATTATCTATCTAGCTATCATGTACGTATCATCCATCTATCTATCTATCTATCTATCTATCTATCTATCTTCTATCCATCTATCATCTATGTAGCTATTATCTATCTATCTATTGGGGTGAAGGACAAATATACACATATATATAAACACACACACATCTCATGGGGGGGGGGGAGGGGGGAGTTCAATAGATGCAAATAGCCCTCTAGAAAAGCAAATATCCACCTAGCCAAGGCCATTTCCCCCCTCCGTTCCCCCCTATTTCCCCCCAGACCTGTTGCTTATGGGTTCTGGGGAGGGAAGGGTTAAACCCTAGAGGGTGGTCTTTGCTTCTTCATTTTTTTATGGGGTCTGTTGTAAAAAAAGAGAGAGAGAAAGGGAAAGGGGAGGGGAATTTGGTAAGAAATAGAAGAAGAGGGTCCACCTACCACACAGAGACACATAGAAGAGAACCTGTTCTTCGTCTTCATAGGGGGGGTTGGGGGCTATGGGGTGGGCTCGAGATGTGAGGGGGAGGTCAGACTTTGGGAGGAAGGGTGGTTGTTTCTTATGGGGAGGGGGGGTCTCTCGGTGGTGGTCACGACTGGAAGGAGGGAACGTGAAAGGGCGAAAAAGGAGGAGGGGAAGATGTGCTGAGGAGGAGGGAGGGAGGGATGGATCTTGAGAGAGAGAGAAAGAGAAGGAAGGATGCTGTGGGAAGAAGGGATGGATGCGGCTGTGAGCGGAGGAGAGAGAGTGTGCAAAGCCAGGGATGCGGTGTGGGTGTGCGACAGGCGCAGGATTTGTGGTGAACGCTTGTGCGAGGAGGAGTGAGTGAGTGTGTGTCCAGGAGGTTGCGTTTTTTGTGCATTGGGAGGGAGGGTGATGGAAGGATGCTGTGGTTCATAGGGATGCTGAGGCTCCAATGTGCCAAGGGGATAGATAGATATAACTATGGCCACCGATGTGGGACATTTGTGCATGGTGTCTACATAGAGAAGAATAGATAGATAGATAGATAGATAGATAGATAGAGGCCCACTGCGGTGGTTGGTTGGAAGGAGCACTGTGGGGGCGAAGAGAGGAGAGTATGTGGCCGGGGATGCCAATGCGGCGCTGAGGCGCATGCGGCCGGAACAGTGTGCAAACATGAGAGAGGGGAAAGGGAGGACAGCTCTTATTTTTATGCATAGGGTACAACATAAAGAGAGGTGGCTGCCGAAGGCATACATGGGGCTATAGGAGCACACATGTGCTTGTGGCATGCAAACCCATGCACCCCAAACAGGCAAGAATAGGGCTCATAGAATCCTAGACTTGGAGGAGTTCCCAAGGGGCATCCAGTCCAAACCCAAACAAGATAGGCAAATGGATGGATGGATGGACGGACAGATCTATCATAGAACCATGGAGTCAAAGGACCACCCAAGGGTCATCCAGTCCAACCCAGAAATATATCGGCAGAGAGATGGATTGATGAATGGGTAAGTAGGGAAGTAGGTAGGTAGATCATAGAATCATGGAGTTAAAAGGAACACCCAAGGGTCTTCCAATCCAACCTCAAAATAGGCAGATGGATAGATGGATGGATGGATGGATGGACAGATCTATCATAGAATCATGGAGTTAAAGGACCACCCAAGGGTCTTCCAATCCAACCTCAAAATAGGTAGATGGATAGATGGATGGATGGATGGATGGACAGACCTATCATAGTACCATGGAGTCAAAGGATCACCCAAGGGTCATCCAGTCCAACCCCGAAATATATAGGCAGATGGATGGGTAAGTAGGGAGGTAGGGAGGTAGATCATAGAATCATGGAGTTAAAAGGGACACCCAAGGGTCTTCCAATCCAACCTCAAAATAGGCAGATGGATAGATGGATGGACAGACAGATCTATCATAGAATCATGGAGTCAAAGGACCACCCAAGGGTCATTCAGTCCAACCCCGAAATATATCAGCAGAGAGATGGATTGATGAATGGGTAAGTAGGGAAGTAGGTAGGTAGATCATAGAATCATGGAGTTAAAAGGGACACCCAAGGGTCTTCCAATCCAACCTCAAAATAGGCAGATGGATAGATGGGTGGATGGACAGACAGATCTATCATAGAACCATGGAGTCAAAGGACCACCCAAGGGTCATCCAGTCCAACCCCGAAATATATAGGCAGATGGATAGAAGGATGGATAGGTATGTAGGTAGGTAGGTAGATCATAGAATCATGGAGTTAACAGGGACACCCAAGGGTCTTCCAATCCAACCTCAAAATAGGCAGATGGATAGATGGATGGATGGACATAGAACCATGGAGTCAAAGGACCACCCAAGGGTCATCCAGTCCAACCCAGAAATATATAGGCAGATGGATGGATGGGTAAGTAGGGAGGTAGGGAAGTAAATAATAGAATCATGGAGTTATAAGGGACACCAAGGGTCTTCCAATCCAACCTCAAAATAGGTAGTTGGATAGATGGCTGGAGGGACAGACAGGTCTATCATAGAATGATGGAGTTAAAGGACCATCCAAGGGTCATCCAATCCAATCTCAAAATAGGCAGATGGATGGATGGATGGACAGACAGATCTATCATGGAGTCAAAGGATCACCCAAGGGTCATCCAGTCCAACCCAGAAATATATAGGCAGATGGATGGAAGGATGGGTAGGTATGTAGGTAGGTAGGTAGATCATAGAATCATGAACAGGGACACCCAAGGGTCTTCCAAACCAACCTCAAAATAGGCAGATGGATAGATGGATGGATGGATGGATGGATGGATGGACATAGAACCATGGAGTCAAAGGACCACCCAAGGGTCATCCAGTCCAACCCAGAAATATATAGGCAGATGGATGGAAGGATGGGTAGGTATGTATGTAGGTAGGTAGATCATAGAATCATGAACAGGGACACCCAAGGGTCTTCCAATCCAACCTCAAAATAGGCAGATGGATAGATGGATGGATGGATGGATGGATGGATGGACATAGAACCATGGAGTCAAAGGACCACCCAAGGGTCATCCAGTCCAACCCAGAAATATATAGGCAGATGGATGGAAGGATGTGTAAGTAGGGAGGTAGAGAGGTAAGTCATAGAATCATGGAGTTAAAAGGGACACCCAAGGGTCTTCCAATCCAACCTCAAAATAGGTAAGTAGGTAGATCATAGGATGGAGTTAAAGGACCACCCAAGGGTCATCCAATCCAACCACAAAATAGGCAGATAGATAGATGGGTGGATGGAGTGATCTATAATAGAATCATGCACTTAAAGTACCACCCAAGGGTCAACCAGTCCAACCCCAAAATAGATAGGCAAAGAGATGGATGGATGGGTAAGTAGAGAGGTAGGTAGGTAGATCATAGAATCATAGAATTAATTCTGAAGAAGAAGGAAGGAAGGAAGGAAGGCAGACAGGGAGGAAGGGAGGGTAGATAGATCGTAAAAGCATGGAGTTAAAAGTGTCACCCAAGGGCCACCCAGTCAAACCCCAAACGGATGGATGGATGGATAGTAGATCGATCATAGAAGCATGGAGTTAAAAAGGCCACCTAAGGGCTATCCAGTCCAATCCTTTGACAGATGGCTGGATTAATGGTTATCACAGAATGAAAGCTGGGAGATATTGGCTCTTCCAACTGTTAGGAATTGTGGGAGTTGAAGTCCAAAACACCTGGGGGGAAGGCCAAAGTTTGACCATGCCTGTTTTCCTAGGTTTTAACCCATGGTTCCTTTGTGTCCCAACTTTCTCCCAGGGGATTCTGGGATTTGATGAACCACTGATTGCAAGATTCTGGGAGTTGTAGTCCAAGCTCTGGGAATGGATACACGTGGCCCTTGTGTGTCCATTACGGGATTTCCCTCTATCGACAAAACATAAGAGCGCATGGACCCATTTTCCTATCCCTCCTAAACTACGCAATCTGTGAGCATAACCAAAAATAAATTAAAACATCTCTCTCTCTCTCCTTTTCTAAGGCACCAAAAAGGTACAGGAGAAACCCATTTATAGGATATCTAGTTTAGGATAAATTGGTGCACTGCAAGCCGAAAAAGAAATTTGAATTTGAGTCTCTTTCAGTCACTTTGAGTTTAAGAAAGGAAAGCATGATAGAAATAGAAATATATTAGTATTATGATTGCAAAGGAAGACAAACACAGAGGCAAAGCATGATTTGGTTGGCACAGGGTTTTGGCATGTGTTCCTCTGCCAACCAAACTGGGGCCTACTTTATTGCAGGACCACATGTGGCCCACCAATGATCTTTTTTTTTACACCCCCCCCCCCCACTCATCACTATTTTACATGGCTTTTTGGCAGGCTCTTGGGGCAGCAGTTTGCCTGTTTGATAGCTTGCAGCTCCCCCTGCGTTAATATTGCCTCCCTGCAAATCCATTTCTCAAAAGGTGATTTGTTTGAGCTGTTCTGAGAAGTTCCTGTGGGCCGAAAACTTACCCGTTGAACCCATCACAGCTGCCCAATGCAACAAAGGGAGGGAGCAGTCATTCCCATGTGTGCCACCACTAGCTGACTTCCTTCCTTCCTTCCCTCCCCCATTCCTTCTCTCACTCTCTCCTTCCTTCCTTTCTTCCTTCCTTCTCTCACTCCTGCCTTCCTTCCTTCCTTCCTTCCTTCCTTCCTTCCTTCCTTCCTTCTTTCCCACCTTTTCTCCTTCCCTCCCTCCCTCCCTTCCCTCCTTTCCTTCTTTCCCACCCACCTACCTACCTACCTTCCTTCTCTCACTCACTCCTTCCCTCCCTCCTTCCTTCCTTCCCTTCCTTCTTTCCCACCTTCCTTCCTTCCCTCATTATCTCCCTCCTTCCTTCCCTTCCTTCTTTCCCACCTTCCTTCCTTCCCCTCCCTTCCTTCTTTCCCACCTTCCTTCCTTCCTTCTCCTATTCCTTCCCTCCCTCCCTTCTTACCTTCCTTCCTTCTTTCATTTCTCTTTTGGGTATTTGATTATTTTAACAGTTTAAAATTTGTTTAAAGGGTTTCTAATTGTTTAATTTGTTTAATTCTGATGTTCAAACATTGTGGATTGAAACTGCACTGCTTTTTAATATTTCAGCCCATTTTGCGAGACAAAAGCAGGCAATTATAAAAATAATAATTCCTCTTCCCCCCCCCTCCTCCTTTCATTCCTTCCCTTCCTAACTTTCTTTCCTTTCCTCCTCCCTTCTTTCTTTCTACCCTCCTTCTTCCCTACATTTCTTCCCTTCTTCCTTAAACATATTGATATGTTTTTAATTCCATGTTTTAATGTTGAATGATGTCGTGTTTTGTGATTTAATGGATAATTGTATGTTATTATCAGTTTATGTTAGGTTTCTGTATGTGAGGCATTACATTTTGCCATAATTATGTTGGAAACCGCTTTGAGTAAATAAATAAATAAAGACAGGAAGGAATAAGGGAAGAAAGGAAGGGAGAAAGGAGAGGAGAGAAAGAAGGAAGGAGGAATGACGGAGGGGGCACAGAGACCTACTGCTTCCCTTCCTGCCTATTTCCTTCCTTCTTTCCAATGCTCCTTCCTGGCCGGCCTGCCTTTCCTTCCTCCTTCCCTCTATTCCTCACATCTTTCCTCTTTTCTTCCTTCTTTCCAATGCTTCTTCCTGCCTGCCTTTCCTTCCTTCCTTCCTTCCTTCCTTCCTTCCTTCCTTCCTTCCTTCCTCCCTTCCATCCCTCTTTCTTTCTTTCTTTCTTTCTTTCCCCTTCCCTCCTTTCTTATTTCCTTCCTTCCTCCTTACCTTCCATCTCTCACTTATTTCCTCCTTCTTCCTTCCTTCCTTCCTTCCTTCCTTCCTTCTTTCCTCCCTCCTTCCCTCCTTCCTTATTTCCTTACTTCCTTCCTCCTTTCTTCTTCATTTATTTCCTATACTTTGGATTTTTATAGTGCAGTTTGTGTTTTAATTCTGTTTTAATATTTGCATATTGTTAAATTTTACATATATCAATATTTTAAACTAACTGTACTCGCCACGCATTGCTATGGCCAACCTTCCCTCCCTTTTTCTCTCCTTCTTTCTTTCTCTCCTTCCTTCCTTTTTTTCTTTCCTTCTCTCTTTTCTTCCTTCCCTTCCTTCCCTTCCCTTTTCTTTCCCTTCCTCTTTTTCCCCTTTCTTCCTTCTCTATCTATTCTTGGACTGCAACTCCCAGCAGTCCTCCTGATCAATCTATCTATCTACCTAACTATCTCTATCTAATCTATCCACCTTATCTATCTGGAGGGTTGCAGGGAGTTGGAGTCCAGGAATAGGAAATTGGAAAAATGAAGGAATTGGGATGCTCTCAAAGAGATCCAAGGAGAGGAATGCTTGGAAGCAGTGCATTTGGATCATCCTCCTCTCCTAAAGGGCCTGGCCTAGGGGATGCTGGGAGCTGTAGTCCGGAAGCAAGTGTGGATATGCTATTGTGTGTTTTGTTTGCCAGGCGAGTCATTTTGGTATATGCACTGTAGCATCTTTTTGCTTTTTTGGTTTTTTAAGTCCCTTTTGTTGCGTTTTTTTGTGTTTTATGAGTAGTGGTCATTCATTGGCCTGATAGGTGTGTTATGTCCAAATTTGGTGTTGATTTGTACAGTGGTTTTTGAGTTATGTTAATTTCACAAACAAACATTACATTTTTATTTATATAGACTAGTCGTTCCCTCCACACTTTGCCGTGGCCCAGACTGTGTAGATGTGATTTGTGTGTGTGTATATTTGTGTATATATGTGTGTTTGCATATGTGTATATATGTGTGTGTGTGTGTGGTTTTGCACATGCGCTGTAGTGTCTTTTTGCTTTTTAGGCTTTTGAAGTTCCTTCCATTGTGTTTTCAGTGTTTTTATGAGTGATGGTCACTTGTTGGCCTGATTGGTGCCTTGTGTCCAAATTTGGTGTCAATTCATCCAGTGGTTTTTGAGTTATGTTAATTCCACAGACAAACTTTACATTTTTAATTATATAGACTAGCTGTACCCGCCACGCATTGCTGTGGCCAACCTTCCCTCCCTCTTTCTCTCCTTCCTTCCCTCTCTCTTTCCTTCCTTCCTTCCTTCTTTTTCTTTCCCTTCTTCTTTCTTCCTTTTCTTTTCTACCTGTTTCTTTCTCGCTTCCTTTTCTCTTTGCTTCCATCCTTCCTTGTCTCTTTCCTTCCTTCCTTTCCTCCCTCTTTCTCTCTTTCGTTCCTTCTCTCCTTCCTTCCCTCTTTCACTTTTTATTTCATTCTCTCCTCCTTCTCGTCTTCTTTCCTTCTAAACCCTTCTTTCCTTCTTTATCTCCTTCCCTCCTTCTTTCCTGCTTCTCTCCCTTCCTTCTCTACCCTTCTTTCTTTCCTTCCTTCTCTACTTCCCTCCC